>NC_051426.1:22799413-22818161 GCF_015228065.2 Penaeus monodon
GGGGAAGGGAAAGGGGGAAAGGAGAGGGGAGACAAAGGAGGAGAGGGAGGGGATGAAGAAGAGGGAGAGAAAGAAGAAGAAGGAACGGCAGAGGGGAGGAGGAGGAGGAACAAGGAGGAAAAATAGTCCTCTCTCTCTCTCTCTCTCTCTCTCTCTCTCTCTCTCTCTCTCTCTCTCTCTCTCTCTCTCTCTCTCTCTCTCTCTCTCTCTCTCTCTCTCTCTCCTCCCTTCTTACTCGCGTTCTCTCGGCATCTTCCTATTTCACTTTCTCTTTTCTCGTTCCCTCTATGTCTCCCCCACCACCCCATCCCTCTTCCTGCTGCTTTCTACCCCCCCCCCTCTTCTCTCGCTCTCTTTCTCCCTCTCCGTTATCTTTCATCTCCCCTCCCCTCTCCCCCGCTCCCCCCTCTCTCTCTTTCTGTCCCTCTCCGTTATCTTCCATCTCCTCTCCCCCGCCCTAACACATGCCCCACGAAATCGCAGCAAGCATGACCTCCCGATCTCGCCAAAGCAAACAGATCCAGCGTCAGGCATACCCAAGGTCTACGTAAATAGACCTCGGGCATACCCTTCCTCTCGCGAGCGGTGCCCTGCATGGCGCGCTCTTTGTTCGTCTGGCGGGGGAAGGGTGGAGGGGGAGGAGGGAGAGAGAGGAGGAAGGGGAGGAACGGGGAGTGGAAGAGAGGAGGGAGAGGAAAGGGGGTGGGAGAGAGGAGGAGGAGGAAGAGGAAAGGGAGGTGGGAGAGAGGAGGAGGGGAAGGAAAGGGAGGTGGGAGAGAGGAAGAGGAGGGTGAAGAGAAGGAGGAGGGAGAGGGAAGGGAGATGGGAGAGAGGAGGAAATAGAGGAAGAAAAAGGGAGAGACTATTCTCACTTTATCGCCCACGTCGTCCGTATTTCGTTAGCGTATCCTTCCCTAAATCTTTATTTCTCATTCCTCTGCTTTTGAGCATTTTCTCTCATTCCTCTTCTTCCATTTACAAGTCAAAAACACAGGAGAAAAGTCCAACGTGTCAGGTCAAATCTGAAGGTAAAGCAGGGATTGAAGTGTCGTAAAGCCGGTCTGTTGCAGGTGCGTGCGTGCGCGCGCGCGTGCGTGCGTGAGGCCGAGCGAGGCCCGAGGACCAACTGGGGACACTGGCCAGACCGTGACTAAACAGTTGTGCTCTGGAGGTGTGATGTTTGAAATGTATTTCGTAATGTGAGTATGAAAGTGGACAAGGTGGTGAAGAGGGAACGAAAGAATGAAAAAAAGTGTGTGTGTATGTATGTATGTATGTATGTATGTATGTATGTATGTATGTATGTATGTATGTATGTATGTATGTATGTATGTATGTATGTATGTATGTATGTATGTATATATATATATATATATATATATATATATATATATATATATGTACACATATATGTGTGTGTGTGTGTGTGTGTGTGTGTGTGTGTGTGTGTGTGTGTGTGTGTGTGTGTGTGTGTGTGTGTGTGTGTGTGTGTGTGTGTGTGTGTGTGTGTATGTGTGTTTATGTATGTATGTGTGTTTATGTATGTATGTATGTGTGTATGTATGTATGTGTGTATGTATGTGTGTATAACGTATCCTAATATTAATCATGCTTGTAAAAACGTTCTGCTTTCTCTTGCAATTGGTTTGCCCGCCTGCAACTGCCTAGCCGGCTTTTACAACAGAGTGCCTCCGCCTGCAAGCACTGAAAACAGATAGAAAATTGGAAACGAACAGTAAAGCTCGAACTTCGGATGTGCGTTGCATGTGAGGGCATGGCTGTGTGCGTCATTTGTGGAACTCTGCATGTGTATGTGAATATATACAGGGGATGAATGGAGAGAGAGAGAGAGAGAGAGAGAGAGAGAGAGAGAGAGAGAGAGAGAGAGAGAGAGAGAGAGAGAGAGAGAGAGAGAGAGAGAGAGAGAGAGAAAATGGAAAGATGTTATGTTGAGCTTGAGACAATGACTATTCTGCAGTTGCGTTGTATTTATACACGTCATTCTTGCCCCACCTATATATTGCATCGACTTCTGCAATCCAGTTACATTATTCATCGAGGAAATGAGCTGTTAAGTTGCACAAACAAAATGAATATTGAAAAGTTGAATATATGTATAGGCCAACTTCTCAATGGGAATTGCACTCGCCTGTTGTAGTGCAAAGAGGGCAAGCTGCCTTCGGTAGATAGGCCTATCGATTCTGTATTTACTCGTGCGTCTCCTTGAGTATACAGACTACGCCTGCGGAGGGAGCCAGAGGCGGTTGTGTGTTAGCTCAAAGACATTGATGTTATCGGTGGGAGGTACTGGCGCTGGTGGTTGTTTGCTTTGGAAGGTGGAGGTGGAGGTGGAAGAGGTGGAGAAGTAGGGGTGTAGGAGGAGGTGGGGGTAGGTTGGGGTGGAGGTGGAGGAATGGGGATGGGGATGGAGGTGGAGAAGTGGGGGGTGTAGGAGCAGGAGGTGGAGGTAGGGGAGTGGGGTGGTGGAGGAGGTGGAGGAGCGGGGATGGATGGGAGGGAAGAGGGATGGGGGGGGTAGAGGTGGAAGTAAAAAAAAAACAGTAAAGGAGAAGAAGAAAAAGAAGAAGGAGAAGGAGAAGGAGGTGCGTTTTATGGCTTCTGAAATTGCTATATTTACATCTGCAATATTTTCCTTGTTTACCTTTCCATGTTCACGTTTGTTTTCGTTTGCGTAATCGATCTTTATTTATCTAGTCGATTATGTGGAATGAATTTCCATTTGATTGCATTTTTTCTTTATTTATAATAATTCATGATCATATTTTTTGATATTCTAATTATGTATCATCCCAGTTTCGTTATTATTATTTCTGTTGCAATAATAGCTATATAAAAGATAATTGTTGTTATTACTTCTACCACAATCGTTATTGTCGTCATCAGTCACATTTTGTCAAAATTACGCATTGATACATGATACGTGGTTGAGGGGCGCGCATGGGGCAGCCGTAGATAATGACAAACCAATAATGACGTTGATGATGATAAGGAAAGAATGGCGTGGATAATAACAAAGAAATAATGACGTAGATGATGATAAGGAAATGATGATGTGGATAATAACAAATAAATAATGACGTAGGTGAAAGCATACAAAGAAAGCCGTGGATAAAAAGCGAACAAATAAAGCCGTGGATAATAACAAAGACATGATGACGGGGACGGAAAGCAAGAAAATAATCCGACAGCCACTTTGCACACAAGCGGTCGCCTTTGTCTTTAAAGCTGGGGCTGCGTTCTCGGGTCACGTGACAGGGTGGGAGGCAGGTACCCTCCCTCCCCCTCACCTCCGCCCTTCAGTTATCCTGTTTCTTCCTTTTTATTTGTCTGTTTATCTTTTTTTTTCTCTGCTCCTTTCCTCCCTTTTTCCTTCCCTTATTCCTTTTCCTTCCGTCTCTCGCTCTTCCCTTTTCCTTCTTTCCTCCTCCTCCTCCTCCTCCTCCTCCTCCTCCTCCTCCTCCTCCTCCTCCTCCTCTTCCTCCTCCTCCTCCTCCTCCTCCTCCTCCTCCTCCGCCTCTTCCAGCTCCTCCTCTCCTTCCCTGCACCTACTCTTTTTCTTCCCCCTTGCCCTTCCCCTTCCTTCCTACTTCTTTCCTCCCTCCCTCCCTCTCCCTCCTTCCCTTCTTCCCTCCTTCCTTCCCTCCTTACCCTCCTTCCTTCTTTCCCCTTCTTCCATTCCCTCTTTCGCACTCCACCGCCAGCAACCGGAAGAGCCTGTGATAAAAAGGCGATGGTTTTGATTACATAATTAGACGGCGATTATGGGATGGGGGGGGGAGGGAATTGAAGGAGGGGAAGAGGAAATGGGCGAGAAATAAGAGAAAGCGATAGAGGAGAAAGAGGAGAGAAGAGAAGAAAGAAGAAAAAATAAGTAAAAGAAGGGAGTTGAGATTTAAGGAATTTCTCTGGCTTTCTTTGCGTCTTTTCTTGTCCTTTCGTTTTAGATTTATTTTCGTCGTTTTCTTTTTTGTCCCTCGTTTCTCTCGTTGTTCTAGATTTCTTCCGGTTGTTTCGTTGTTTTTCTTTTCGTTTTCGTTGTTTCAAGCAAGAAAATGGGGACAAGTGAAAGCAGGAATGAAAGAAGATTGAAAGAAAATGAAGGACGTGAACAAAGGGAAGAAAATAGAGATTGAGCGAGAGAGAGAAAAAAGGAAACGTTTCTTTAAAAAAAAGTACAATGAAGGTTGAATTGCGGGTTCAATAAAAGCAGATTGAAGCACAATTAATCGGGGGATATAGTATTAGTGCTTGTGAAAAGGGTGACGGGAGGAGGGCAGGACGAGGGGGTTGTCCCTAGGTGGAGTTACCGACCTCTTAAGCCCACCCTCACCCTCACCCTCACCCTCATCCTCATCCTCACCCTCATCCTCACCTACATTCTCACCCTCACCCTCATCCTCACCTACATTCTCACCGTCACTCTCACCCTCACCTACATTCTCACCCTCACCTACATTCTCACCCTCACCCTCACTCTCACCCTCATACTCATCCTCATCCTCATCCTCATCCTCATCCTCATCCTCATCCTCAACCTCACCCTCACTCTCACCCATCCCCTCACCCATCCCCTCACCCCCACCCACACCCCATCCGTTGGTGTAATTGCGGGTCACGTGACAGTGCTGGAAAAGAGGGTGTGAGGTTAGTGTGCGTGTTTGGTGGTGGTGAAGGGGGGGGGGTGAGGTATGACTCACACCGGGCCAATAGGGGCGGCGGTCAGGACTCAGTAAGGTAGTCTACTCAGTAGTAAGTGGTGTTGTGATGTTATTCGGTTGTTATTATCTTAATTGTCATCATCATTATCATCCTTATCATCATTATCATCATCTTCATCATCACCGCCACCGCCACCGCTACCACCACCGCTACCAACACCACCACCGTCACCACCACCACCACCACCACACCACCACCACCACCACCACCACCACCCCCACCACCATCACCACCACCACCATCACCACCACCACCATCACCACCACCATCACCACCACCACACCACCACCACACCACCACCACACACCACCACCACCACACCACCACCACCATCACCACACCACACACCACCACCACCATCACCACCCCACCACCACCACCACCACCACCATCACCACCACCACCCCACACCATCACCACCACCACCACCACCACCATCACCACCACCACCACCACCACCACCACCACCACCAGAATGGAGATAATGATGATAATTGTAATAGTAAATGTAAAATAGACGGTAACAACAATAATAGCAATAACCAGAATGTCAAAAATAGCAGTGATTGTAAAAAGAGATATTGAAAAATAATGATGATAACGGTAATGTTAATTATGATGATCGAAAGATGTGTGGATAGATAGATAGACAGTTAGATGAAGATGGATAGACGGAAAGATATAGATAGATAGAGAGGCAGATAGAGAGATAGACATAGATAGAGATAGGAAAGAGATATAAATAGATTGAGAAGTAGACAGAAGGATAAACAGATAGATAAATAGATAAATGGTGGATGGATAAACACCGAAAAAGAAAAAAATAAACAGGCAAGCGCAGAGGATGCCAGATGAAGGAGGCGATGCGAAAAGACCCGTTAAAGGTAGACCGGCCGGGGGCGCCGCGGGAAGGTCGGGGGAAGGTCGAGGAAGTATTTCGCCGGATTCTTATCATCTTAGGAGAGGGAGGGGGAGGGGGAGGGAGGGATGAAGGAAGAGGGAGGAGGAGGAGGGAGGGGGGAGGGGAGGGAGGGATGAAGGAAGAGGGAGGAGAAGGAGAAGGAGGGAAGGGGAGGAGGGAGAGGAGGGGGAAGGGGAGGGATGAAGGAGAAGGAGGGAGGGGGGAGGGGAGGGATGAAGGAAGAGGGAGGAGAAGGAGAAGGATGGGAGGAAGGAGGGAGGGAAATGGAAAGGGAGGAAGAAAGGAGGAAAGGGGGGAGGGAGAGAGGGAGGGGGAAGATAGAAAGGGAGGGATTTAGCGGGAATGGGAAGGAGGGAGCTAGGGATGGAGAGAGGGTGAGAGAGAGAGGGAGGGAGGGATAAGAAGAGAGAGGGAGAGAAGGGGGAGGGGGGGAGGGAGAGAAGGGGGAGGGAGGGAGGGAGAGAAGAGGGAGGGGGAGGGGAGGGAGAGAAGATGAGGGAGATAAGTAGAGGAGTGAGAGAAGAGGGAGTGGTAGAGAGGAGAAAGGAGACGGTGAGGATGGAGGAGAAGATGAGGGAGAATAAGAAGAGAGGAAGAGGGAGTGAGGGAGGGAGGAGAGGAAGAGGGAGGGAAGAGAGAGAGAGAAGAAGGAGGGAGAGAGAGAGAGAGAAGAAGGAGGGAGAGAGAGAGAGAGAAGAAGGAGGGAGAGAGAGAGAGAGAAGAAGGAGGGAGAGAGAGAGAAGAGAGAGGAGAGAGAGAGAGAGAAGAGGAGAGAGAGGGAGAGAAAGTGAGAGGGAGATGGAAGGAGGACCTAGAGAAAGAACGAGTGAAAGGGGAGAAGTTAAGAGACAGAAGAAGAGAGTCCTGGCCAAGGGAGGGGAGCGGAGGGGGGGGGGCGTCGGCCTCGCTTTACAGACAAACAGTGATGTCAATGGAGATGTCAGGCCAGCAGCGAATCAAAATAAAAGTGGAGGGTCATATAAAAATGAATAAATGAATGGACAAAAAGAAGAATAAAAAAAGAAACGAAAATATTTAAAAAGACTGGCCAGGCTGAAGAAGACAAACAGAAGGCGGGAATATACTAATGCACAGACGAAAAAAGAGAAAGAAAGAAAAAAAAAAGGATAACAGCACACGCTCATTGACAGTTAGGCGAGTCCGTCAACAAAGCCGCGGCCATATTTAGATCAGGCGAGAAGGCGGCGGCGCGGCAGTAATTAGGCAGCCAAGACAAGCAGGTATTCGTACGTGCGAAGGGAAGGCAAGAGAATCCTCCTTATCGGGCGAGGAAGATGTACAGGTGCTGAGGGGAAAGGGGGTAGGGGGTAGTGGGTAGGGGGTAGGGAGGGGGGAGAGGAAATGCGTCTCGGCCTCATATCGTTGTGGAACTTTTGGGGCTCCTGTGTTTGTCTATTTTGTTTTTATTGTCTGTCTGGTTTTCTCTCTCTCTCTCCTCTCTCCTCCTTCTCTCTCTCTCTCAGATCTCTCCTTCTCTCCGTCTCATCTCTCTCTCTCTCTTCTTCTCTCTCTCTCTCGTCTCTCATCCCTCTCTCCTCCTCTCCTCTCTCTCTCTTCTCTCGGCTCTCGTCTCTTTTCTCTCCGTCTCAGCTCTCTCTCCTCTTTCTCTCTCTCTCTCTTTCTTTCTCTGGCGCGTCTTTATCTTTCTCTCTCTCTTGTCTTTCTCTCTCTCTTTCTTTCTCTCTCTCTTTCTTTCTCTTCTATCTCCTTTCTCTCTATCTCATTCTTTCTTCTTTTCTCTCTCCTCTCTCATTCTCTCTCAATTCTCCCTCTCTCTCTCTCCCTCTCTCTCTTCTCTCTCTATATATATATAATATATTATATATATATATATATATATATTATATAAATAATGTACATATTTTTTTCCCAGTCTTTCTTTCTTTCCTTCCTTCCTTTCTATCTCTTTCCCTTTCCCTCCCACTCCTTCCTCTGTGCTGTGAACGGAAATAGAAAAGTGTATAAGACTTTCTGAATGACTTCTATACTCGGCTTTTTATAACTTTGTTGATTACTACCATTGACGTCACGCTTGTTGTATGTTGCCTTGTCGGGATATAATGTGTCATCTCCTGCTTTATTTGGTGTCTCGGTTGTGTTCTTATTGTGCGTTGTTTTGGATTTTGTTTTTTTTCTGTTGTTGGTGTGATGTTTTTGTTACAGTCATTGATGTATGTTTGTTTGTTGTGGTTTTGGGGTTTGTTTTCGTTTTTTTTTTTCGTTGCTGTGCGTGTGTTTTCGGTGTTAGGTTTGTGGATTGTTTAATTGGATAATATGCTAGGTTTGGTTTCTCTGTTTTTATTCCTTATTTTCCGGTTAGCGTTTATTTCTGGAGGTAAGGCTGTTTATAAGTGTTTCCCCTAAATCAAGAAATGGTCTGTGTGTCTTTTTCTTCTTCTTTTTCTCCCTCTTCTTCTTCTTCTTCTTCTTCTTCTTCTTCTTCTTCTTCTTCTTCTTCTTTCTTCCTCTTCTTCTTCTTCTTCTTCTTCTTCTTCTTCCTCTTCTTGCTGGGATAATTGGAAATTAGCGATCTGAGAATTACATTATTTTCCATTGCTTGTTGCATTTAGTCTCATTTTATTTTTATAGATAATAGACGAAAGCCACACAGAAGGGGAAACAATTAATTGTTAATTGTAAAAGTGTTAATTGTAAAACCAAAAATTCACACCCTGTCGTATGAAAAAATCAGTGTCTCAGGAAAAACTCCGGATGCGTTTTTGTTTTTGCTTTTACGAGGTAGAGTAATAAATAAATAAACAAATGAAATATAATAAAAAAGTGTATGGTCGTCTTTTTTAACTAATTGATAACGGAATACACGAAATAAATAGAATAGCTTTTTATTTCACTCTACGACAATCAGCATTTTATATATATATATATATATATATATATATATATATATATATATATATATATATATATAATTCTTGTAGCAAATTTATTAGTTGTCTACTATAACGGAAATATTAAAAAGACATTTCTCTTTCCGAGGAAATTATCGTCATTGGCATACGTGGTAAAAATTAACATCGTAGCTCTGTGTCCTTGCAAAGATTTAGTAGGACCCACTACAAACGCCACAGATCTCTCTTTCTCGCTCTTTTTCTCTCTTTCTCTCTCTTTTTCTCTCTTTTTCTCTCTCTTTCTCTTTCTCTCTTTCTGTCTTTCTCCCTCTCTCTTTTTCTCTCTCTTTTTGTCTCCCCCCTCTCTTCCCCTACCCCTCCCCATCGCGATATGTGATACACCGTTTTTTTATGTATGTCACCTGCCACCTAAAGCGGTTGCATTTGCATGTGAAAAAGGGGTTAAACAACACCGCCATTGTTATTTGCACAGACCACGTGACTTGTGTCCGCTCCCCTTTGTTGTCGGTAATAATCCATTCCCGTTCCTAATCGTGTTCTTGGGTCTTCTCTTTGTTATGCTTTTTACTAGTTTTCTCTTTCTTTTTTTAGGGGAGGGGGCGGGGGAGTGGGTGTGGGTGTGTGCGTGTGCGCGTGCGCGTGCGTGCACTTTTTTTATTATATTTTATTAGCCTCTCGATGTTTTAGCCTGTCTGTGTTTGTGTGTATTTACCTCGGTGTACGGCATGGAGGAGTGTTTAGTAAATACGGATATAATACTGCTGGCGTTGCACACGTGATGCGGCGGGCGCGAAGCATGTGACTGACGGGCTGACGCGCTGACGGGCGGATGGTGGACCTGCAGCCATACATCGCTCCTCCTCTCTTGCTTTCGGCTTCCGCGTCAGAGAACTTCGTTAGGTTTTGTATGTCAGTGTTTCTTTTCTTTTTCTTTTCTTTTTTCTTCCTTTTTCCCTCCCTCCCTCTTTTCATCCCCTCTCTCTCTTTCTCTCTCTTTCTCTTTCTCTCTCTTTCTCTTTCTCGCCGGGTCTTTCTCTTTCTCTCTCTTTCTCTCTCGTCTCTCTTTCTCTTCTCTCTCTCTCTCTCTTTCTCTCTCTCTTCGCTCTCTCTCTCAGTCTCCTTCTCGCTCTCCTCTCTCTCCACCCTCTTTCTCTCTCTCCCCCCTCTTTCTCCCCCTCCCTCCCTCCTCTCCCTCCCTCCCTCCCTCCCTCCCTCCCTCCCTCTCCCCCTTGCCTCTCCTTTCTTCTCCCTCCTTCCCGTCAATCGCGTTACTTTTTCAGCCGCGCCACTTCCGCTCTGCTCCGTGCGGTCGCGGTTGACGGAGTGCGGTTGATGCGTGCGTTGTTGTTGTTGTTGGTGGGGTTTTGTTGGGAGGGAGAGAGGGAGGGAGGGGGTGTAGGAGGGAGGGAGTGAGGGAGGGGTGGAAGTAGGGAGGGAGGGAGGGATGGGGGTAGAGGAGGGAGGGGGTGAAGGAGGGAGGGAGGGATTGAGGGCAAAGAGAAGGAGAGAGCGAGAGATAGCGCGAGAGCTGAGAGGAGAGAGAGGAGAGAGAGAGAGAGAGAGAGCGAGGAGAGAGAGAGAAGAGAGAGAGAGACGAAAGAGAGAGAGAAAGAGAGAGAGAGAGAGAGAGAGAGAGAGAGAGAGAGAGAGAGAGAGAGAGAGAGAGAACGAAAGAAAGAAAGAAAGAAAAACGGCTTGCATGTGATTATATATATCAGTTATCGTTGCTATCCTTATCCTTATCATCATTACACAAAGATCATTTACAGATTCGCCTCTAGGTACCTGAATGGCATAACCTCGCCGCCATGCTCCGACCCGGCACGTCTGCCACTGGGACCTCTAATCGATTTGATTATGGGGTTGGTCATTCAAGCAGGCCACTCGATTGGAAGTCAATTATCGATAGACCTGCCCGTATCGCTTTAATTATCGGCCGCCAGACACACCTGTGACCACATGAGCCTACTCCCCTCACTCCCCCCCCCCTCCCCTCCCCTCTATTTTCATCTTTCGACGCCTTCTTTGGGTCGTTGGATTTGTTTTGATTTTGTTTAGTTGTTTATTTGTTTCATATTTAATTTAATTTTTTATTATTGTTGTTGTTGTTGTTGTTGGTGGTGGTGGTGTGTGTGTGTGTGTGTGTGTGTGTGTTTGTGTATGTGGTGTGTTTTGTTGTGTGTGTGTGTGTGTGTGTGTTGTGTGTGTGTGTGTGTGTGTGTGTGTGTGTGTGTGTGTGTGTGTGTGTGTGTGTGTGTGTTTGTTTGTTTGTCTGTTCAGCTATGTGCGATTTTCATTTCATTTACTTCTTCGTTTTACTTATTTTTCTTGTTCATATTTTCCCCCGTTCTCTTAACCTGCATTTCGTGATTTCCATAATGAAGCTCTCCCCCCCCCCTTCATTCCCTCCCTCCCTCCCTCCCCTCTTTACGGTGCCTGGCACGGGTGAGCGGTTGGAAAGTTCACCAAAGATCTCGCCCAGTGCCTCCTTTATTTCCTCTTCCCTCCCCCCCTCTCCCTCTCCCCCCTCTCCCTCTCTCTCCCTCTCCCCCTCTCTCCTTCCATCACCACGCCCCCTTTTCCTCCATATTGCCTCTTCTCCCCCACATTGCCTCTTTTCCCGTCGTTAACTCTTTCCTGTCGCTGCCACCCCCGCTCCCCTTCTCCTTTTTTCTCGTTTCTTTACTTTACTTTCACGTTTCCCTCCTTCCTCCTCCTCGTCCTCCTACTCCCTCCCTCAATCCCTCCCTCCTTCCCTATCCTTCTTCCCCCTTCCACCTCTTCCTCCTCTCCTCCCTTCCTATCCCCCTCCCCCTTCCGCATCCTCCACCATTTCCTCCTCCTCCTCCTCCTCCTCCTCCTCCTCCTCCTCCTCCGTTCCTCTTCCTTTCCCCCCTCTCAGCCATGCCTCGGGTAAAGCGGTCGTTTTGCGTGCATTCGTTCACCCTTTGTCCTATATTTTACTCAGGACCGTCATTTTCCCCTCAAGATGGCATTCTCTGTCTTTCCCTTTTCCTCTTCTCTCTTCCTTCCTCCTTTTCCCCCTCTCTCAATCCCTCCCTGTCTCCCTTTCTGTCTCCCTCACTCCTTGTCTCCCTCACTCCCTCCCTTTCTCTTTCCTTCTACCCCTCTCCTTCCTTCCTTCCTTCCTTCCTTCCTTCCTTCCTTCCTTCCTTCCTTCCTTCCTTCCTTCCTTCCTTCCTTCCTTCCTTTTGGTTTTATTACTTTTTTTTTTACAGAAGAATATATTTTAGGAAAGCTTATCACCTTTAACGGTATTTTATTACGATTTCCTTTGCTTGCAATGGCGTAGGTCACCTGGGAATGTCGTCATCGATTCATTATTTTGTCTTCATTATTATTATTATCTTTGTCCCCATCATCAGCATTATCATAATATTACCATCACTGCTGCCGTCACTATATCCTCCTCCTCCTCCTCCTCCTCCTCCTCCTCCTCCTCCTCCTCCTCCTCCTCCTCCTGCCTCCTGCCTCCTCGCCTCTCCTTCCTCCTCCCTCCCCCCTCCTCCTCCTCCTCCTCCTCCTCCTCCTCCTCCTCCCCCGCTCCTCCTCATCATTGCCATCATGATCATCATCGTACTGCTATCATCACTAACCTCCTCCTCACCATCATTATCATCGGATGAGTATGATAAGGATTTTGGTGATGATGAAGATAAATGATCATGATGCATAATTCAAATGTTGAGAAAAGTCTGTGAGTACGTCTGTATGTGAGTACGTATTTAAAATTTTTCTATTGATTTCGCTCATGATTCATTCTAATCATGTCTCGCTCACCCATTCGAAAGTGGCAGAAAAAAAAATCCGCACCAGAGAGTCAACGCACACCTGTAATACACTGGGACCTTATCAGCTGTTCTGTAGGTAAACACATCTGTTTCGAAACCTCTGTGTTGTTGCCAGGCCGAAGTTTCACCCTACGATGTTGTTTGTTTACATACAGAGGCCAAGGTATAGGTGCCGAGGTTTTCCGGCGAAACAGCTGTTTGAGCTCTCGTGGTCGTGGCTCATGTGCGAAGGCCGGTGTGTGTGTGTGTGTGTGTGGTGTGTGTGTGTGTGTGTGTGTGTGTGTGGGGTTGTGTGTGTGTGTGTGTGTGTGGGGTGTGTGTGTGTGTGTGTGTGGTTTTCTCTTATCTCGTGTGTTTTTTTTTTGTTCTTTTCTCTCCCCTTCTCTCCTCTCTCTCTCTCTCTCTCCCCTCTCTCTTTTCTCTCCGTCTCTCTCTCTCTCTTCTCTCTCCCCTTCTCTCTCTCTCTCTCTCTCTCTCTCTCTCTCTCTCTCTCTCTCTCGCATTCATTTATTCGTTCTCCCCTTCTTTCGCCTTCTCTATCTTTCTTTTTCTTTTTCCTTCCTTCTGTCTCCCTTTTTTTCTATTTCTCGCCCTCGCCCTCTCACACATCCCTCCCCCTCTCTTACATCACTTCCAATTTCCTCCTCCCTCCCTCCTCTCCCCCTCCACCCCCCCTCTCCCTCCACCTCCCTTCTCCCTCCACCTCCCTCTCCCTCCACCGCCCCTGCCTCCCCTTCTCCACCTCCCCTCTCCCCCTCCACCTCCCCTCTCCCCCTCCACCTCCACCTCCCCTCTCCCCCTCCACCTCCCCTCTCCCTCCACCTCCCCTCTCCCTCCACCTCCCCTCTCTCCCTCCACCTCCCCTCCCTCCCCTCTCCACCTCCGGCCTCCCCCTCGCCCAAGACCTTTCATCGCACCGGCAGTTCCGTCAGGAGCGGAATCCGTCAGGTTACAAAGGGGCGTCGCCGCAGCGGCTCGGGAGGCGCCCGCCGTGCCAGCTCGGCTCGCTATATATACAGACATTCCGCTTCAAATAGAAAGCTTCATCCACAAATATAAGCGCTGGCCTGATCCGCACCTGGGCGTTTGTGCGGGTAAACAAGGAGTATAGGTTTAAATAGATGTGTTTGTATATTATGATTATATTATGTATACACTGTATATATTTATATATATTTTAAAATATATATTATATATATATATATATAATAAAAATTTAAAATAAAACATACATTATATAATATATTTTAATATATATATTTTATATTATATATATTATATATATATATATACACAACATATACATACACACACACACATATACACATATATATATATGTGTGTGCGTATGTGCATGTATATGTATATGTGTATTGTGTATGTGTGTTTTATGCGTATATATATATATATATATATATATATATATATATATATAAAATATATATATATTATATATGATTATATTTGTGTGTGTGTGTGTGTTTGTGTGTGTGTGTGTGTGGGGTGTGTGTGTGTGTGTGTGTGTTTTTGTGTTTGTTTGTGTTGTCTTTTGTATAATACTATATATTAATATTTTAATTATTTTATATATTATATATATATATATATTTATATTATACTATTTTATTTTATTTTAATTATTATTATATATATTTTAATATATATATAATATATATATATTATCTATAATTTTTAAATTATACATATATATTTAATATATCATATATATTTATATATATATAATTATATATAAATTATATATATTATATATGTATTTTTAAATATTATATATATCTATATATTTATTATTTTATATTGTTATTTTATTTTTTCTATATATATCTATATATATATATATAAATATATATATATATTTTTTATATGTATTAAATATCTATTATATATTATCTATTATATATATATTATATCTATTTATATATTAAATTATCTATATATATATATATATATATATATAAAATTGTAGAGAGAGCGGAGCGAGCGAGAGCGAGCGAGAGAGAGAGCGAGGGGAGACGAGAAAAGAGAGAGCGAGAGAGAGAGAGCGGGGAGAGAGAGAGCGGGAGAGAGAAAAGCGAGAGAGAGGTAGGGGAGCGAGGGGGAAAGAGAGCGGGGAGAGAGCGAGAGAGGAGAGCGAAGAGAGAGAGCGAGAGACGGGAAGAGAGGGGAGGGGGGAGGGGAGAGAAAAGAGGGGAGAGAGAGAGAGCGAGAGAGAGAGAGCGAGAATGGAGAGAGAGCGAGAGGAGAGAGAGCGAGAGAGAGAGAGGGGAGGAGAGAGAGCGAGGAGAGAGAGAGAGAGAGAGAGAGAGAGAGAGAGAGAGAGAGAGAGAGAGAGAGAGAGATTGATAGATAGATAGATAGATAGATAGATAGATACACACACACATGCGAGCAAGCTCGAAAATGTATTCAGTTTCGTGTGGAACTCCCAGAACGTTTCTTTAAAGTTCGCTAACCATTTGACCTCAGCCCCCCCCCCCCCTACACCACTGTCAGTGGGTTAGAGGGGGAGGCGACCGTGACGTAGTAGATCAATACCGTTTTTGGGATAAGAATGTGTGAGATTGTAAGAACAGGTGCACATCGATTTCCACGCCAAAGAACAGGTGTGGTCCGGGTGTGAAGTCGTTTTTATTACTCTCTCTCTCTCTACTTGTCGGTCGATCAAATTCTCGTTGTTTCTACCTCTCTTTATGTCTGTTTATCTATTTTATGTGACTATTAGTTTATATATATATATATATATATATATATATATATATATATATATATATATATATGTATGTATGTATGTATATATATCCTTGTTTATATACGTATGCCAATCAGTCTCTCTCTCTCTCTCTCCTCTCTCTCCTCTCTCTCTCTCTCTCTCTCTCTCTCTCTCTCTCTCTCTCTCTCTCTCCTTCTCTTTCTCTGCTTTCCCTGCGTTCTCTCTTCCTTCCTTCCTTTCCCTCCTCTTTCTCTCCTTTCTTTTCTAATTTTTTAATCCCCCCACCCCTTCTTTGATTCCTTTTTGCCTCCCCCTTCTTCTGTTTTTCCCCTTCCTCTTCCTTGACTCCCTTTCATGCCCTTCCTTCCCTCCTTCCCATCCCTTTCTGTCACCCCCACCCCCTTTTCCCTCCTTTCTTTTCCTTCCTCCTCCTACTCCTACTCCCTTCCTTCTGCTGCTGCTCCTCCTCCCTCCCTCCCCCCCCCTCCCTCCCTCCCTCCCTCCCTCCCTCCCTCCCTCCCTCCCCCCCCCCCCTCCCCCCCCCCACCCCCCCCCCCCCACCCCTCTCTTTTAACCCTCCCATTTCCCGAAATCACCGGATCTGTGAGCATGCAACAGGGCGAGGTGGAGCTACACGCGACTCCATAATTCATGTTAGATCTACCTTACGTGTCTCCGGCCGTTTCTCATTTCGGATCCTGCCTCGTCCTGTTTATTTTTTATCTATTTATTTATTTTTTATTATAATTATTATTATTATTATTTTTTATCTTTCATTGTTTTATTTTATCTTTCTCTTTCCTGGTGACTGAACTGTGTAGTAGAAATGTTTTGTTGTTATTCCGTTTCTGTTGTTAGGAGTGTTTCAGTTTGTGCAGATCCATACATTACAATATATATATATATATATATATATATATATATATATATATATATATATATTGTATATATATGTATGTGCACATATATATATATATATATATATATATATATATGCATATATATTTATATATATATTATATATATATAAAACTTATACTGTTTGTATATATATATATGTATATATATATCTTTCCTAATGATCTCCATCTTGAGAATGACTTTTTTCATGAATTATTTTTTCAAACTTTTTTCTCTCTCTTCTTAATCATTACCTTATATCCATCCTCTCCCCCCCCCTCCACCTAATCCCCGAAACAGAAACTGTCGCAGACGTAAAGCCCAGATATGTAGTAATTGCAGACGCTAGGCAGGTGAATTTTCATGAATTTTCATGGGGGTGCATGCGACGCGGCTTACGTAAGGCACGGGCGTTGTGTCATGCAAGCAAGGAAGGTGACGTTGACGATTAGGGTATTGGGGGGGGGAGAGGGGAGGGAGAGGGAGGGGGTTGAGTCTCTAAGTCAGTTTCGTATTGTGAAGAGGTATGGGAAGTAGAAAAAGGCGAAAGAAATGGGATTAAAAGGGGTAATTGGTAACTCTTTCTGTTTTATTTTTAGGAGTGTCGAGTTGGTATTTTGCTTCCCGTTCTTAAAGATATAACAGGAAAAAAGAAATCGTTTTTTTTAATATAAATATTTGAAAATCTAAATGAATAGATAATAAGTTGCGTAAAAACAGAAAATATTTTTTTTATATATATATACGGTGCGAGGACGCTGGACGGTGACGTGGCGTGGCGAAAGGTGGTGTCATCTCGATCTGCAGACGGTGCCAAGGTGCCAAGGGAGGGAGGGAGGGAGGGAGGGAGGGAGGGAGGGAGGGAGGGAGGGAGGGAAAGGGGGGGAGGGAGGGAGGGAGGGAGGAGGGGGGGGAGGGGAGGGGGGGAGGAGGGGGGGGGGGAGTGGCGTCGTCGTTGTCGCGAGCCAGTGTCATCTGTCTGTTTTCTCCTGCCTCTCGTTTGGATTGTCTGTTTAGTATTTCGTTGTGGTGTTTTTGTTTTGTTTTGTTTTTGTTTTTTCTTGTGTGATTCTTGTTGTTTTTGTTGCCTCTTCTGCTTCCTCTTTTCTGCTTCGTCTTCTTTTCCTTTTTCCTTTTTAGGTTATTGGTCTTTTGGATTTCGTCATCTCATTTATGTTTTTTTTCTTTCTCTCTCTTCCTCCTGCCTTTCCTTCTTTCCGCTTATCCTACCTCCTCTTCCCCTTCCCCTTCCCCTTCCCCTTCCCCTTCTTCCTCCTCCTCCTCCTCCTCCTCCTCCTCCTCCTCCTCCTCCTTTCCCTCCTCCTCCTCCTCCTCCTTCTTCTTCTTCTCTTCCTCCTCCTCCTTCTCTTCCTCTTCCTTCTTCTCTTCCTCTTCCTCCTCCTCCTTCTTCTTCTCTTCTTTCTCCTCCACCTCATCTTCCTCCTTCTCAGCCTCCCCCTCTTTCTCCTACGCGCCGGATCTTCGTCTTAATTAATTCAACCAAACTTTTGAAGTTGCGCGAGATTATGGTCCTTTAAACCGTAATGTAGCGATGAGATATTTAAGGCGATTTGTTTTACCTTTATCTTGTTGTTTTTGTGATCTAGGGCCCCTCGTCACTCTTCATTATATGGGTGTATGTTTTTTTTCCGTGTGTGTGTGTGTGTGTGTGTGTGTGTGTGTGTGTGTGTGTGTGTGTGTGTGTGTGTGTGTGTGTGTGTGTGTGTGTGTCGATTGTTTTTTTTTTGTGTGTGTGTGTCTTGTGTGGGGTGTGTTTGTGTGGGGTGTGTGTGTGTGTGTGTGTGTGTGTGTGTGTGTGTGTGTGTGTGTGTTTTGGGGTGTGTGTGTGTGTTGTCTGTGTGTCTGTGTGTTGTGTGTGTATGTGTAAGAGAGAGGATGAGAGAGAGAGAGAGAGAGAGAGAGAGAGAGAGAGAGAGAGAGAGAGAGAGAGAGAGAGAGAGAGAGAGAGAGAGAGAGAATGATTGATTGATTGATTGATTGATTATGTCTGTATGTGTGCGTGCGTGCTTGTCTTTGGTTGTGAGCATGTGTGTGTGTGTGTGTGTGTGTGTGTGTGTGTGTGTGTGTGTGTGTGTGTGTGTGTGTGTGTGTGTGTGTGTGTTTGTATGTGTTCGTAATGTAAAAAAAAAAAAGTAGAAGTAGAACATACACACATATCCTTATCTGTCATATTCCCACCTATCGTCGCTCTCGCTTGATCCCTTCCCCCTAACCCCTCCTCTCCCCCTCCCCCTCCCCACCTCCCGTCACGGCGGGCTTGACAGAAGGGGCAAGACACGCATGCTTTGATCTGTCATCGTGACGGTGACGGATGTGGCGCGACTTTTTGGTCTCCGGCGGGAAAGAATATTGCATGTTTGGCCTCTTGCTTTTTGTTTCATTTTTTGTTTTTGTTTTTGTTATCTTGATTGGTAAGTCGCCCCGGCTAATCGTGCTCTCTCTCATGCACTGTTCGGTTCTCGCTTTGCTTTCTCTTTCTTCTTTCTTGTTTTGTCTCCTATTCGTAGTATTTCATTCACTCGTTTTCTCCCTTCCTCTCTTTCTCTCTTTCTTTTTTTCTTTTTCTCTTTCTCTCCCTTCCCCTCCCCTCCTCTTCCTATCCGCCTCTCTCGTCATTCTAAATCGATCCGGAGATAAGAAGGAGAGAAAACAGACAGACGCCAACAGACGACAGACAAGACAACAGACAGACAGAGACACGACAGAGACGACGCAGAGAAGCAGACAGACCGAA
>NC_051426.1:22825761-22828261 GCF_015228065.2 Penaeus monodon
TGGGCGCTTCGCTTCTTTTTTTTCCTTCTCTCTCTCTTTCTCTTTCTTCTTTCTCTTTTCTTTCCCCTTTCTTTCCTCTTCTCTTCTCCTTTCCCTCTTCTCCTCTTTCTCTTCTCTTTCTCTTCTCCTTTTTTCTCTTCCTCTCTCTTCCCTTCTTTCTCCTCCTCGTCTCTTCCTCTCCTCCTCTCTCCCTCCCTCTCTCCCCTCTCTCTCTCTCTCTCTCTCTCTCCCCACCATGCTATTCTCCCTCTCTTCCTCTCGCGCCCCCCCTCCCCCTTCTAGTCCCTCCCCTCCCCCCTTCTTTCCCCCCTCATCTCCTCCTTCCCCCTCCCCTCTCCCCCTCCTCTCTCCCTCCTCCTTCCCCCCCTCCCTCCCCTCCCTCCCTCCTCCTCTCCTCTCTCTCTCTTCTCTCTCTCTGCCTCCCCCTCGTCACTCTCTCTCTCTCTCTCTCTCTCTTTCCCTCCTCCCTCCTCCTCGTCCTCCCTCCTCCTCCCTCCCTCCCCTCATCCCTCCCTCCTTCCCTTTTCCCCTCCCTCCCAAAAACCAACAAAACAATAACAAACAAACTACCAGTATATACCGGTATACAGTATATCTTCCATCTCTGCCCCAACCTACGTCACACACAGCTTTCTCTTATCGCTGTTAATGTCATTTGTTCATCTCGCCACCCCCTCCCCCTCCCCCTCGTGTGCCCTGACCCTGACCGCAAGTGCATGTGTTAGATAGCTGTTCGTGTGGGGAGGTTATCAGTGGGTGTCTGTGCCTGTGGTGGGTGTCTGTGCCTGTGCTGCGTTGTTGGGTGTGGTTGTGGCGAGGAAGTTGGTGTTCTTGTACTGTTTCCCTTTTTCTCTGTTGTTTCTGTTGTACGTATTTGTCTTTTTCGTTTCTCTCTTTCTTTGTCGTTCTCTTTCTCTGTCTAAGGCTGGCCATAGAACCATCTTCCTCGCTATCATTCACACTCTTTTTGTCTCTTTTTTTTTTTTTTCTCTCTCTCTCTCTCTCTCTCTCTCTCTCTCTCTCTCTCTCTCTCTCTCTCTCTCTCTCTCTCTCTCTCTCTCTCTCTCTCTCTCTCTCTAATTCTCTCTCTTCCTCTCTCCCCTCCTCTCCCTTCCTTCCCCTCTCCCTTCCTCGCTCCCTAATAGTTTGTTACACGCATGTTTTGGCATGCAAATTCTCACACACGCACGGACACAAAAATAGTAATAGCTGCCTTGGGGTGGGGGTTGGGGGCGGGGGGGGGGAAGAGGAAGAAGCGTAACTCACAGCCGAAGGTGTAATGGGGATGAGGAGAAGGTCATGAGTCTTACATCCTTCCTCATGACTGCGGTGAAGCCATGAGGGAAAAGGTGATGGGGGGGGGGGGTTCGAGGAGCTAAGGAGGGAAACGATTGGGGAGGTCTTGGTTATGTGATTATGTGGAGGTGGGGTGAGGGTTTGGGAAGGGGGGAGAGGCAGGCAGGCAGGCAGGCAGGCAGGCAGGCAGGCAGGCAGGCAGGCAGGCAGGCAGGCAGGCAGGCAGGCAGGCAGGCAGGCAGGCAGGCAAGAAAGGAGAAAGAGAGGGAAGGAGGAAGGGAGGAGAGAGAAAAAAAAAACGAGTGGGGGAACTTAGATAAGAGACAGACAGACAGACAGACAGACAGACAGACAGACAGACAGACAGACAGACAGACAGACAGACAGACAGACAGACAGACAGGCAGGCAGGCAGACAGACACAGAGGAATGTACTCCTCTTAGGTATTTTTTTATCTAATCGGCTAGACACGATGCAAGTCTACGGGATTGCACTCCGAGGTTCACTTTCCTTCTCCGTGACGTCAGAGAGACATTTGCATTTGAGAGAAGAATACTTGCTCAAACGAATTCTTAAATAAGTAGATAACGATCATCGGTTAGAAAAGGAGAAAAGTAACACGAAAATACAATAAAGGGAAGATGGTAGAGCGAGGATAGAGAAGAGAGGACAGGGAGGGGCACAGAGGATAGACGAAAGAATGGGACTTTTAGGCTAATAAGGAAGTGGGATCGAGGGAGGGGGCAGAGTGAGAGGAACAGCAGTTACAATAACAAGCCTGGATTATGTGCTCACGTGGGGCATGTAAGCACTTGGGGTCACTCAACTCACGGTCTCGTGCGTGCGTGCCTCTGTGAGTGTGAGTGTGTCAGTATGAGTATGGGTATGGGTATGGGTATGCGTATGCGTATGCGTATGCGTATGCGTATGCGTATGCGTATGCGTATGCGTATGCGTGAGAGTGAGAGTGAGAGTGAGAGTGAGAGTGAGTGTGTGTGTGAGAGTGAGTGTGAGAGTGAGTGTGAGAGTGAGAGAGAGAGTGAGAGTGAGAGGAGAGTGAGTGTGAGTGTGTGTGAGTGTGAGTGTGAGTGTGAGTGTGAGAGTGAGAGAGAGAGAGAGTGAGAGTGAGAGTGAGAGTGTGTGAGTGAGTGAGTGGTGTGTGCCACTGTCTGTGCACATATGCGTGCCATTACACGTGCAGGG
>NC_051426.1:22843261-22848261 GCF_015228065.2 Penaeus monodon
AGAGAGAAGAACAGGGATGGAAAAAAAGGGGGAAAATTGGGTGTGCGTGCATGTGTGCATACGTGCGTGCGTGAGACGAGGAGAGGAGTGGAATGAAACAGCACAAACGGCGGAGGGAATCAGAGACAGAGGCATTTGAACTTTCTGAATGTGTGTGTGTGTGTGTGTGTGTGTGTGTGTGTGTGTGTGTGTGTGTGTGTGTGTGTGTGTGTGTGTGTGTGTGTGTGTGTGTGTGTGTGTGTGTGTGTGTGTGTGTGTGTGTGAGAGGGAGGAGGAAAGGGAAGCTGAGGACGTGTGTTTTGTTTATGTGCATCTGCGTGTTATTGTCTTCCTGCTTAAGAGTATCAAGGGGAAGCTGTTTGTAAAAAGAAAAAAAATGATCTGTGAAAGAAAGAACAGGGAATGGAGAGAGAGAAGGAGAAGGAGAAGGAGAAGGAGAAGGAGAAGGAGAAGGAGAAGGAGAAGGAGAAGGAGAAGGAGAAGGAGAAGAAGAAGAAGAAGAAGAAGAAGAAGAAGAAGAAGAAGAAGAAGAAGAAGAAAGAGCGCTAAGAAGGCGGAAGAGACAGAGATTAGTCATGAAAGAAAAGACGCATTGGAGATGAGAGAGAGACAAATGGATAAAAAGATGATATTGCAAAGAAGAGAAAGCAGGAAGTGAACACAAAGACTTCTTTCTTTATTTTTTTTTACACTCTCGTTGTCACTCTCCTCACTTCTCTTGTGCCGTTTTCACAGTGCCTTCTTGTTTCTCTTCCTCTGTCCATCCCTTCTCTGTCTATCTGTTTGCTTTTATTGGTAATCTCTCTCTCTCTCTCTCCTCTCTCTCTCTCTCTCTCTCTCTCTCTCTCTCTCTCTCTCTCTCTCTCTCTCTCTCTCTCTCTCTCTCTCTCTCTCTCTCTCTCTCTCTCTCTCTCTCTCTCTTCTCTCTCTCTCTCTCTATTTCTCCCTCTCCCTCCCTCTCTCTCTCTTCCTCTCCTCTCCTTTCTTCTCCCTCTCCCCTATTCCCTCTCTCCTCTCGCATGCCTTTTCTCCGTGTAGCTGTGTTGTGGCCTACCTCATTCCCTCTTCCGGTCTTTCATATATCTTTCTTGATCTTTCTTATGCAGATGTTATTGGTGTTAAAACTTCCGCTTTTGTGAGATGTTGCCTGCGTGTAATGCCGTGTGTGTGTGTGTGTGTGTGTGTGTGTGTGTGTGTGTGTGTGTGTGTGTGTGTGTGTGTGTGTGTGTGTGTGTGTGTGTGTGTGTGTGTGTGTGTGTGTGTGTGTGTGTGTGTGTGTGTGTGTGTGTGTGTGTGTGTGTGTGTGTGTGTGTGTGTGTGTGTGTATGATTGTTGGTATGTATGTATATTTATATGTGCGGATGTCGGCGTCATGTGTGAACGAATGCAGGAAACGGATATTTTGCATTTACATTTCTAATTATTTGTTTTACAAGCTTTGTTTTCCCACAAGCCAAGCTGAAGGAGCCGGCTTCTGTGTGTGTGTGCGCGTGCGCGTGCGCGTGCGTGTGCGTGTGCGTGTGCACGTGCATGTGCATGTGCATGTGCATGTGCATGTGCATGTGCATGTGCGTGTGCGTGTGCGTGTGCGTGTGCGTGTGCGTGTGCGTGTGCGTGTGTGTGTGTGTGTGTGTGTGTGTGTGTGTGTGTGTGTGTGTGTGTGTGTGTGTGTGTGTGTGTGTGTGTGTGTGTGTGTGTGTGTGTATGTATGTATGTATGTATGTATACGTCCTCTTTTACACCGTCTTTTAATTTAGTCTCTTCTCCTACCTCTCTTCCACTCTCTGTGCATGAAAAGGCCATGCAGAGCTTCTCATGGGGTCTCGATATTTAGAGCCTGAGAAAGTCGTGGGGCGCGAGTGGCGTGTCCCTTTTGACCTGGCCGGAGGGGCAGGTGCCAAGACGCTCTCACGGGACTGTCTGGCGTCTGACGTTTGCCTCTGGAAGGAGCGGGATTACGTCAGTCTCCCTTACGTCCGCCCGTCTCGCTCAGTCGCGGGTTTAACGTCGTTTTGTGTCGGTTTTGCGACGAGATGGGCGCGTGTGTATTGTGGCGGGATTTTTGATTTGGTTGATGGGCGGGTTGGTGGATATTTTTTTATAGATAGAATGATTAGATGGATAGAACGAGTTTTTTTAAAATTAAAGATTGATTGAAGGTGATAGAGCGATTAGTGTCTATTTTTGGCGTGATTTTAGCTTGATTCCCCCCCCCCCCTCCCCAGCTAGAATAGCTAGAATAGATTTTTGAGAATCACAGCGATTGATGTGTGTTTGGGCGTTATTTTATAGTTAAGAGATGATTACACTGAAATAGATAAATTTCAGAATCACTGCGATTAATACGTGTTTAGGTATGATTTCATATGTGATAGATGGGCAGATAGATGAACTTTTATTTTCAGATAAATTGATGGAAGTAAACAAATTTCAGAATCACAGCAAATGATAAGTGTTATGGTACCAATAGATGGGCAAATAGATACATATTTCCTGATATATCGTGAAATAGATGTAAAAATCACATCGATTGTGGGAAATGTCTCCATTGATGTGGTTTTGCCTCCGCCTTCAACCCTTATATCGTTGTATTGTTAGTGATAAAAACACGCTTCTAGTGTTATCTACGAACCTTTTTTTTCTTCTGTACTTGATAGCAAGAGGACGTTCACACCGCTAGTCGCCCCGGCCAACCTCAGCGATTTCCGGACGCGTAGTGTACTGTACCTTCTGTTTCTTGCTGTTTCTGCTGTGGCTCCTTTCTTGCCGGTTGGGGGGGGGGGGGTTCGCACCGTTTGTTGTGCATTTATGGCTGTTTATGCTTTGTTTATTATCTTTCATGTTTTATTTCTTTCCACGATGGTTTTGGGCTATTTTGATCTTGTGATATAGTGATGCTGTGTTTTATGGTATGTTGATGCTGTGTTTATGATCTTTTATGCTGTATTTCTTTCCGTCATCGTTTTTTGTTCCCTTTTGTGGGTTTTATTTTCCCCCTTTTATATGGATCTGCACGTGATGAAGCGTCCTCGGGCAAGATCTTCATATTTGGCTCTTCATTTTTTTGCAGATTATGGCTATGCACGTTCAGCCTGTCGGTGTCCTTGGGCGCGGTCCTGCTGCTCCCCATCAGCATCCTCAGCAACGAAGTCCTCACTCTTTACAGGGACTCGCTCTACGTGCAGTGGCTCAACCTGTCTCTTATTCAGGGTGAGTGGTTAGCGGACGGGGGAGGGAGGGAGGGAGGGAGGGAGGGAGGGTGGGTGGTGGTGGGTGGGAGGGAGGGAGGGAGGGAGGGAGGGAGGGAGGGAGGGTGGGTGGGTCAGAGGGAGGGTGGGTGGGTCAAGGGTAAGGATGGGAGTGGGGGTAAGTGGGAGGGGGTGAGATGAAAGGAAGGTATGTGGGTGAGAGGGAAGGAGGGAGGGTGGGTGAGAGGGAAGGAAGGTATGTGGGTGAGAGGGAAGGAGGGAGGGTGGGTGAGAGGGAAGGAGGGTGAGAGAGAGGGAAGGAGGGTGGGAGAGAGGGAAGGGGGGGAGGGGGGGTGAGAGGGGGGGAGGGAAGGGGGGGGTTTCAGGGGAAAAGAAAAAAGAGGGGGGAATTTGTTTTTTGGAGGTAAGAATGGTTTAGAGGAAAAGGGGAGAGTTGGTAAAGTTGAGGAGAGCAGGGATGGACGAGGAAGGAGGGAGGAAGTAGGAAAAAAAAAAAGATTCGGAAGGGGAGGATGGGGAAAAAAAAGGGGGGGGAAGGAGATGCGGGAGGGGGAAGGGGGGGAAAGGTAGGAGTAGCTGTTTTTTTCAACTTTTTAATTTAATTGGTATTATTTGGTGGCAGTGTAAAAGTCTCACACACTGAAACTGACCCCAAAATTTTTACTTTATTAAGATCAAAACCTTTTCCAAAAAAATGAAGAATAAACTTGTAGTGAAATAACTCCGTGAAATATACCATACACTCTCAAATGGTTTTAAAAAGGAAATTGAAAACGAACTAATTAGTAAATTTGCAGGACTGTGGAACATCATCTTTTTGTTCTCCAACTTGTCCCTGTTTGTGGGATTGCCCTTCGCCTACCTCTTCACCGAATCAGAGGGCTTCCCAGGCTCAAAGAAGGTGAGGCGCCCAGTGCCGTGTGGAGGCTGCGGTGTGAACACATTTTGTGTTTGTCGATGTTTGTTGGTCTGTCGGTCGGTCGGTTTGTTCATCTGTGTGTCTGTGTGGGTTTTACTCTTTCTCTCTCTCTTTCTCTCTCTCTTTCTCTCTCTCTTTCTCTCTTCTCTTTTTTCCTCTTCTCTCTCTCTCTTTTCTTCTCTCTCCTCTCTCTCCTCCCCCTTTTCTCTCTCTCTTCTCTCTCTCTCTCTTTTTCTCTCTCCTTTTTTCTCTCTCTCTCTTTTCTCTCTCCTTCTCTCTCTCTCTTTTTTTTCTCCTCTTTTTCTCTTTTTTTTTTTTCTTTCTCTCTCTTTTCCCCCCCCCCCCCCCCCCCCCCCCCCCCCCCCCCCCCCCCCCCCCCCCCCCCCCCCCCCCCCCCCCCCCCCCCCCCCCCCCCCCCCCCCCCCCCCCCCCCCCCTTTTTCTCTCTTCTCTTTTCTCTTTTTTCTTTCCCCTTTCTCTCTCTCTTTTTCTCTCCTCCTTCTCTCGTCCTTTCTCTCTCCACTTCTTTCTCTCTCTTTCTCTCTCTTCTTTCCTCTCTCTTTCTCCCTTCTTTTCTTTTCCTCTCTCGCCTCTCTTTTTCTCTCTTTCTTTTTTCCTCTTTCCCCTCTCTTTTCTCTCTCTCTTTCTCTCTCCTCTTTCTCTCTCTCTCGTTCTCTTTCCTCTCTCTCTCCCCTCTCCTCGTCTCTCTCTCTCTCTCTCCTCCTCCTTCTCTTCTCTTCCCCTCTCTCTCTCTCTCTCTCTTTTTCTTTCTCTTCTCCTTTCTTTCTCTTCTCTTTCTTTTCTTTCTCCCTCTCCCCTCTTCTCTCTCCTCTCTGTCTCTCTCTCTCTCTCTCTCTCTCTTCTCTCTTCTCT
>NC_051426.1:22850761-22855761 GCF_015228065.2 Penaeus monodon
TTTATTAAAATTGCACTGCCATGTTGGTAAGACTGAATAAAGAAATGATAATTGCATGAATATGTCAATGGAAACAAATTATTGCTATCAAAACCAACACGGCTCTGCTTTTCAAAGTTTACCTCAAGTTTCATGCAGATCAAAGGACTAATTATCCTAATACACTGTAAACCTTAATCCAGTTATTTTTTTCTTTGTTATTATCTTTTTTTTCAGTGATGCATTTTTTGGTTTGAATATTTATAATGTAGGCTTCATTTATGCTCTGTATATATAATTAGTTTTTACCCAGTGTGAATGGGAAATAGAATACTTTTAAGACTGTATTTTAAAGTTTTTTTATTAGCTGTTATGCATGGACCAACATGCACTCTTTTACCATTTTCTGTGACTGATGTAGTCTTGTTTATTGTAGGAGTGATAGTCGGAGCTATGACAAGCTGGCAGAGGTTACTTATGTTTTTCTATCTCATTCTTCAAGTTAAGCTAGGTCAGATGAATGACCTTATGTGTGCTTCTGTGTGTGTTTTTTTTTTTCTCTCTTTTTCTTTTTAATGTTTTTTGATATGGTTTGTGTGCTTATTTTCATTTATTGGTACAGATTTTTTTTTTTTTTTTTTTTTGTGCCATCGCTATTGATATGTGGAAGTTATTGTCAATTTCTGCATTGCATTTTAAAGAAAAATGTGTTGAGTTTGCTCCCCCCTCTTTTTTTTTTACTGTTGTTTATTTCTGGTATTTTTTTATCTTTCGAGTATGATAATTTTTTTTTGCCTCATTTTTCATTTTATTTCATTCCACTGCTTGTCAGTGGAGTTGCAATATAACAGTAATAAGGATTCATAACAGATTGTGTGCCAGTGTAAGCAATACATTTGCTTTTGTTTTCATAACTGCATGGTTTGGCAATAGCTTTTACATCATTATTTACGTATGATGCATGTTGCTTCACTCATGGTATTTGATTTTAACTTGAAATTGTTTATCAAAATCAGCAGCAGAGAGACTGGAATGTAACTATGCCCACTGAGTCTTTTTTATTTCAAATTGTTCTGTTTATATATATTTGGTGCAATCTCTTACACATGCTCTATCAGCGGCTTTGTTCAGTAGTGCAATTATGAGAAAAGTATTATCTTCTACATATGGAATTTAGTATGTTGTGCAGTTGCTTTTGGAATATTTTTTGGATGCTGATATTGTTTTAAAGAATGTAACAAAAAGAACAGTCTCAAAGATTTGCCGGTTGTATTTTGTGAAATATTTTGTAGGTCGAGGGACAAAGTTGTGTTTTCAGTCAGAGTTTAGCTATCAGTAATACACAAGTTTTTTGAGATATCTTGTACATGATGATACTGGTTTTGTCAGAAAAAGATAATTAATGATTTTGTTGCTTCGGCTGTCTATATCATATTTATTGTACATTTATTAGAAATGCCATGAAATGTATGAAGTTGCAGCATATTATAGGAAGGGTCCTGTATGAGGTGTAGATCTGTTCATAATTGATTTGATTTAATTGGCAGGATTTTAAAAACAAAGTTGTTTAGCTTGTAGTTATAATTCTAACTAAAAACTAATTTCTGCCAGTTTAACATATGTCTTAGAAGTGTAATCATTAGGAACTGTAAATATAGCAAAAAAGTTAAGCATCAGTTATAAAAAAACAAAGAATTGACAGTAATGACATCCGATTCCAACACCAAACATGCAGTATGTATTCAATATGTCTTCTCTTTTAATTTGTTGTTGTATAGTATGGATTAGGTATTAGAGAAATAGATGATGATGAATATATTATTGTGATGTCTGTATGTTAAGTTATATTGTATTTTTCATATAGAAATATATTGGGCAGTGTTCATCCCAAAACTCATCACATTTATTTCTGGTAATCTTTCATTTTTGGCAGTTCTTAAGTAAGGGGGAGTTACTGATTATGTATTTGTTATGTATGTGCTTCTATCTTTTAAAGGCTTCATGTCACTATTATTTTAGGTGTTGATATTGATATTATTCCAAGTGATACATGTATTTATAAATTTTGAGGTACAGGGATATTAATGACATTGTTGATGTTTCTTTATCTTGGCATATTTGGCTAAAACAACAACCCCTTAGTTACCTGGAAACTAAACACAAACGGAGATTAGATTACAATGTGGATATGTTGAACATTTTTGCATGTGTGTTGGTCAGTGTATGTGTTTTATCTGTGATGTTGTCAGGTACAAGGTTTTTGATTACCTGTATGGCTTTGGTGGTCTTTTAGACACGTTAGGTTCCTTTCTCTATACTCTAAACATCCTTCATTTAGTATATGAATATGTCTTTGTCTCAAGTTTCTGTTAGTGATTTAACCCTTTTCCGACGGGTAGTATTCATAGTGGCCCGGGCCCCGCTGCCAGGGGCTTATATCGTCACCCTAGCATGCGCGACTGTTCATGCCCAATACCAGCATCCCTTGCCTTTTCTTCGTAATACTAAGAGCCTATGTTGTATTTTCAGTATTATTATTTTCTAAGGTCTCTATTTGCCATATTTCCTGATAAATCAAGACTGTAGGATATTTTTGTTATATAGATTCCATTCTTCTTCTTTTAACGGTAGGTTCATGTCTGAGCCGCCGTGGTCACAGTATGATACTTAATTGTAGTTTTTTCATGTTGTGATGCTCTTGGAGTGAGTACGTGGTAGGATCCCCAGTTCCTTTCCACGGAGAGTGCCGGTGTTACCTTTTTAGGTAATCATTCTCTCTATTTTATCCGGGCGTGGGACCAGCACTGACTTGGGCTGGCTTGGCCACCCAGTGGCTAGGTAGGCATTCGAGATGAAGTTCCTTGCCCAAGGGAACAACGCGCCGGCCGGTGACTCGAACCCTTGAACTCAGATTGCCGTCGTGACAGTCCGACGCTCTAACCATTCGGCCACCGCGGCCTTGACGATTATGGGCTTCCATGATTTTTCTTGGCAATTTAGAGCGGTGGTTTGCCATTGCCTTCCGCCCGGTGTTTTTATCGAGTCACCATCTCTATTTACCCGGCACTGACTTGGGCTGGCTTAGCCACCCAGTGGCTAGGTAGGCAATCGAGGTGAAGTTCCTTGCCCAAGGGAAACAACGCGCCGGCCGGTGACTCGAACCCTCGAACTCAGATTGCCATCGTGACAGTCTGGAGTCCGACGCTCTAACCATTCGGCCACCGCGGCCCCATAGATTCCATAGTTGATCATTATTCGCTCTATAGTCTGAATAAAATAAGCAGTGTGTGGTATCATGGAGTTGAAACTGTAGGTGTTGTTGTATTTTTTGTTGTTATTTTATAAGATAACTTTAGTTTCAACAGGTCTGTATTATCACTTCCATATAGATATAATTTTATGTTCAGTCTTTTTAAAAATACGTGATTTTTTTTTTTTTTTTTTTTTTTTTTTTTTTTTTTTTCTTTTTCTTTCTCTTTCTTTTTTTTTCAATTACCAAAATACATATCGGTATTTTCATGTATTTACATCATCACTTCGTGAATACTATATAATATCTCTGGTTTATGTAGTCGATTACCAATGTAATTTTTTTTTATGCTAACCTTGGAAGCCTGAGAAGCCTTTATGAAATGCATAGTATAGGAAAAATGAGAAAAAGTGTTAAAAACAAAAAAAAAAAATTAATAACACTTTCAGTGGCAAAAAAATAATATTTTGCCATAATTGTAAAAAAAAAAAACTAATGGCACGGCCATACATACACCATGCCATGTACGTACATGCCACCGGCAGATAGTCCAGACATGCCACGGCATGTACGTACATCCACCTGTTGGGAAAGGGTTAAGGGTCACTGGTCTTGTAAAAGATAATGGGTACCATATTTTTTTTGTCTTTTGTATCATCTCCTTTAGGTTTATCTATACCTTTACTCATTTCTTGAAATCTCTTTCATAACTTGGTTCCAGACACCCCAAGCCTTTGTCTCTTCATTGATAGGCCATTCTTCTTCACCCACACTATTCATCTTATCCTTAATTCTTCCCATACTCCCTTTTGCCTCTTATCATCATACACATTACTTTCTCCCCAATTTATCTTCATCCCTCCTGCTGATATACCCATGCCGTCAAAGCCAGCACTCTTAGATCATTTTGGAGATTTTCTCTCCATAATCCTTTTTTCTTTGGCTTTTCTCCTTATTCATATTCACATAAACCTTGATGTGCATTTCAGTAACCCCTAATTCATTCAATTTACTTAATTTGCTTAACTAGTGATATTTCTGTTCTAAACATCAGTGCTGGTCTCATATGACTTTACTTTGGAGTTTTTACTTTGTCATTTTGCCACAGTGCATTCCACAGCTTCAGAACATTTTTAAAGGTGTTTTAGCTGCACAATGATATTTAGCAAAATTCATAGACAATCATAGACTACAGATCCCCATTGCCAGTGGAAAAATGTTCTTTTAGACTGTACCAAAAATGGTGATGATCCCTGATTTGAGTCTGGTTCCTGAGACAGAGATGGTTAGTGGAACACTGGCTTTATTCTATTCCTGTTTCTCTGTCAAGCTTCTGTCCGATGAACTATTTCCTCATCCAGTTTTCATTGTCTTTTATGACTTCATGACCTTCCCTTGTATTTTTTTTTGCTCATTTAGTTTTTTATTTTGGTGTGAAATAGTGAGTAACCAAGATTATCATAAACTGGATATCTGTGACATATATCTGTTCATGTTTGTGCTTGATTCTTTTGATGGAAAGGTAATTGATTTGTTTAAATTGGGTACATCAGGTTGTCACATTCCTTATCATTAATTATATTGAGGACCTGTTGCCATTTGAGTAGGTCCTTGTTTCCAGATCATGGGGGTGCAGCTGGCTGGAATCTGTGTCCAACCAATGGCTTGTTTCCATGGCAATGATCCTACCCACTAGGTTATCTCCTCCTAAGACAACCCCAAGAGAAGAAAGCCTGGGGAATGATCTAGGAAGTCATGGTTTGGGCAGATT
>NC_051426.1:22865761-22870761 GCF_015228065.2 Penaeus monodon
TAATTTGTAATATTGGTATTTTTTCTTATTCTTTTCATTTGATTAACCCCCCCCCTCCCTCCCAGTGTGCACGCCCGTGGGTCTGGCGCACCTGTTCACGGCCATGGGCAGGTTAGTGGTGAAGCCCGGGTTCCTGCGCGACCTGGCGGAGGAGTACCAGGCGGCCGTGCTGCAGGAGGACGCCCTCGCCCGCCAACTGGACCGGCCGGCGCACCCGCACGCCCGCGCCATCACCAGGACCATCGCCAACATGCCCACGGTCGAGGCGCTACTCCAGCAGTACCACGCGGTCAAGAGAACCCGGATCAAACTCGGTACGTCGCTTGTTTCGGCGCTTGGGGTTTGGTGTCATCTTCATCCTCTTCTGTTGGCATCATCATCTTTATCTTGTGTCCTTATCTTTTTCTTCTGCATTTTCCCCTTCATCATTCTCACCTTCATCATTCATCTTCGTCTTTCTTAGTTGTCATATAACCATCACCACCACCATTGTTATCGTTATTGATCATCACCATCGCTATTGTTGCTCTTCTTCTTGTAAGTGATTTTATTGTTTCATCATTACAATCGTAATACCAATATTATTTTCATTATCACAGCAATTATTGGCATTGCAATTCTTATCAGCAATGCTATTATTGTATTTATCATTTCGTTTATATTGATGCCTCTTTTCCTTTTTCTTTTCTCTCTTTTTTTAACATCCATTTTTATTTGTATTATATAATGAAACTTGCAGATATTCACAATTATAAGTATTTTAATAACTTAGCAAGGGCTATAACAAATCACTCATTACGTAATATGGAAAATTATATTTCTTACATAATTCAGCATTTTTGATGCCCGCAGGTCAATAAGTATTCCAGACCAAGGTAAATTTTAGCTTTTGCCAAAGGCCCTGTTTTTCTGCCTTCTTACCCTGCATTTTGAGAGTGGAACCGAGTGGTTGCTTTGAAAGTGTAGTTCTTACTTACTTCCTTTCTTTTCAATTGCATTGTAACACAGTGAAGTACTCATGGTTTGGGATTTGATCTGGAGGGATGAAATTAAACCATTAAGAATTTATAGATATTCTTAATAATTTTTTTTTTTTAGGTTTTAGGTTTTAAGAGTGTCCAGTTTGGATACAATTGGATTAATGATCTCTTTCCTCCCCTGCAGAGGAGAGGCGCCGTGCAGGCGTATTCCAGCGTACCCTGGCCTATCCCCTGGCCCTGCTGCTCCTGCTTGCATTGACAGGCACTGCGGTGGTGATTGTGGGGCTCAACACACTCCAGCTGCTTGTCGGCATCAAGGCCCTGCCCCTGGCATCGGCCCCTGCAATCCTCGGGGAGGCACAGCAGGGCAAGGTGGGTCGCTTTAACTATCACTTAGTCATGCTATCACATTTATCACTCCATGTTATTCATATAATTATAATATACAGATCATGCACACATGAAAGTGAAGTATATATCTGTATATAAAATTGAGCAGCATATATAACTTTGCAATCCTCTTCCAGCGGACAGTGCTACTGTCTGTGCTGGGCCCAGTGGGAGCAGTGCTGGAGGTTGTGCTCATATTGTACCTGATTGCGGCATCTCTCCTGGGGTGCTACTCCCTGCCCCTCATAGCCAAGATCCGTCCGAGGCCCCAAGACACTCCGATGGTGCACATCATCGCCAACTGTGTGGTGGTTCTGATCCTCTCAAGTGCCCTGCCTCTTTTGGCCAGGACTCTAGGTTAGTGAATCCCTAGGAGCATTTTATTTGTGAAATTTTGATAAAACTTATCTATACTAATGATTTTTGCAACCAATTTTGAATTTTTCATTTTCTTTGCTTTTTGTAATGACTACAGTTTATATTTCTCTTTTCTCTTTTTCAGGGATAACAAATTTTGATCTGCTGGGAGACTTTGGAAAGATCAGTTGGCTTGGAAACTTCTGGATAGTTCTTGGTTACAATATCCTGTTTGCAACAGCAACTGCATGGTGTCTCGTCAAGAAATTTACAGCAACAATTAGACATGAAATATATATGAGGTTTGTGTCCTTATCAGTTCTAATCCATAAATAAAATTATTTGTTTTTGTTTTTTCTCTTTGCTTCCACTCTCATCTCTCCACATCATAAGGAAAAATTTAATTTCTTTTCTCATTATCAAAAGCTTAATTATTTTTCCTTTCTTTCAGATTCAAACTCCTAGCAATGTCACTTGTGAAACGGGACACCTTCAAGTTGCCGGCACAAGTTATGAATGGCAGTATGATGAATCCAGGAAACATTAAAGAGGAATGAGTTATCCTTCCCTTGGAGAGGTTGTTCTTACAGGAAATGCAAAGAACTCGGGATAGGCATAGAAATACCTTTGAAGATAATGGATTGAAACTTGAAATGTCTGAGGGATATTCCTGCTTTACAAAAAGGCTGAAGTTCTCTCTTCTAAGTATCTGCTCCTGAGCTGACACTGCCAGAATTTCTGTGCTGAAGGTGGTACATACATCCTGGTGATGACTGAACACTGATGGGTCTCCAATATTTATCCACACTTGTTTACTGCAAGAGAAAATGCAGTTTGTGAATGCTATTTGTTTGGGGGGAAAAAAAATGCTAGGAATTAGTTGACAGAGGAAATTTTGAGACTCCATAGAAAGGCACTATACCAAAATGTCTTGGTTCCTAAACTCTTCAGAGAGGACATACTTTAGTTTCACTTCCAAGGTGCTGTGCAATACAGCATTTCATTATTATTATAATGTCTTAAGGATTTGAAATTATTTCGAGAAGAAAACGATGAGTGAGGCATTAAAGACAATAATTGCATTTTATGAAGTGTTGAAAGATGCCTTTTAGTTACAAGTCTACCTAAGACAGTAGAGAAGAAGGAAATGAGTTGTGTAGAAATGCCAAATATGTTTATATATACAGGAGATAATTAATATATGAAGCTTGTTTTAGTTCAGATCCAGTGAGGTAGAGACATAAAAAAAAGATATTGTTTCTGGTGTAGAGGTATCTTGGTTATGGTTCTACAGATATTCCAGGTGATGAGTTTACCTGAGTCTGTCTTGTTGCTTCTTCAGAATTCTCCAGATGTTATTCTGAAGCAGTCAACTTGTACTTCCATCCTACACATCAGAAATCAATTGAGCACAGGTGTTAGTTGAATAGGGATACACAGAGATGTAGTAAAAACAGTCATATGAGGTGTGGATAGAACTTCTGTAGTTTGGCATCAAATAATGTGGAATTGATGTTTAAGATGTGATTGCTATTATTCATGAAAAAATCATCATGAAATTATTCACATTTTCCAGCAGAAGTTACAAATAACTATGTAAGTTTCCTTTGCTTGTCTGTATACCTTTGGTTAGTTATTTGGTAAGATTAATAACTAACATTGTAGTTCAGCAGACATAATGACCAAGTAAATCAAGTTCATGGTGTTGGATAAACACCTTAGTGTTAACATGTTACAAAGGAGTGTCGTGAAAAAAGAAAGAATAAGGTGTATAAGAAATTTACCAGACAGCAAAGTGTAACTGCCCAAGATTCAATAGTGACAAGGCATTCCATATTTTATAAAACATAAGTTTATCTTGGCCCAGATGTTTATCCAAGATGATTATTCCGTGCATGTACTTAGATAAGGATTTATTTTCATTTTCTATGTATAATATTTTTCTCTTTATTTTTTCTTCACCCCTTCCATTTTTATAACTGTAATATATTGGGTGAAAGTTACATGTCTGCAAGTGATACTGCAGTAGTTTCTTCCAGGGTGTTCAGTGGTAGTGACTTGTAAGGAAGTGAGTTGTGTGTCTAGCCAAGAGTATGAAGGTTGCTCTGAGACAGATGTACTAAGTAAGATCACGCCATCAGCCAGAATACCTGTTAAAAAGTTTTTTTTTAAATAATAGTGTACTTTGCAAGGAAAGCCATTGAAAGATGACAGTGTTACCATTATTTGACAAAACAGTCAGGGACTAATAATGTTTGGTACTAGGTTTTTCTCTCCACCGAAAATGCTGGCTTACTTGATATGAAACTGTGCTGAAATGTATGGCTGCATATTCAAGTAACCTGTGTTACTATGCTTGAATTATTCTGCTAAAGCTTTACTTTTTACATGTCTTCAGGAAGATACAGTGGTACAATGTTGTAGTATTTATTGTAGATTTTTCTTTCTATCTCTTTTTTTATTATTGTTTTTTTTTCTCATTTTCAGTGGCCAGCTTAGTGTATGGCCGTATGATCTGTTTCTCTATAGGTTTCATCAATAACCAAAGACTTTACAAATGCAATTCAGAGTAGCTGTAGTTCTTTCCCCTTTTTTGTATCACTTTACAATTACTTTTTGTGTGCACCTGCATATTGTTTCTTGTCTTTTTTCTGCTTTCCTATTTTCTTTTTTCTTTCTCTCTTTTGCTCAAACAATTTACAGAGAAGTTTTGTGTTTCAGGAGTTTATATAGTCATTGATGACATCTTTTGTTTTTCTCTATAAGTTTGAAAGATATTGGTTAATTGGGATGCAAGGAAGGGCTTTTGTACCAAGATACAAGGGACTAAGAGAAAGGGTAAGATTCTAAAAGTTCTTAATTTATTACCAATAGAATAATATTTGAAATGTGTTTGTATGGTGAATGTATTCTGTGTGTTGAGCTGTGTGTTGTTTCAGTGTTTCTTGCATGATGTGGATGTATGTAAGGTTTTGTATCTGCATAGAGATTTAGTGTATGATAGACCTTTGGTGCGAAGAGAACATATCTCCAATGTGTCTTTTCTTCCTGTAAGACTAGGAATAATTGCAGATATTTTGTTGCAAAGATAGCAACATTGAAAATATATAGATAATTTCTTTGTACATTTTTTAAAAGGAGGAAGCTACAATTGAACAAAACGTTTACAGGAAGATCCGCATTGTGGAGAATATTTCTAAGGGTGATCAAGAATCCAAATAACTGCTCTTGTAAATGTCAGAGTTATGACTTGGACTTGTTGCAGTAGTATTA
>NC_051426.1:22878261-22880761 GCF_015228065.2 Penaeus monodon
AGAGGGAGAGAGGGGGAGAGGGGGGAGACGGAGAGAAAAAGAGAAAGAAGAGAGAGAGAGGGGGGGGAGATGGGGGGAGAGAAAGTGAGAGATAGAAATAGAGAGAAAGAGAGAGAGAGAGAGAGAGAGAGAGAGAGAGAGAAAGAGAGGGTGAGAGAGAGAGAGAGAGGAGGGGGGGAGAGAAAGAGAGAGGGAGAGAGAGAGAGAGAGAGAGAGAGAGAGAGAGAGAGAGAGAGAGAGAGAGAGAGATGAATAATAATAATAATATAATAATAATAATAATAATAATAATAATAATAATAATAATAATAATAATAATAATAATAATAATAATAATAATAATAATAATAATAATAATAATAATAATAATAATAATAATAATAATAATAATAATAATAATAACTGTAATAATAACAACTACAACAATGATAGTAATAGTGATGATAATAATAATAATAATAATAATAATAATAATAATAATAATAATAATAATAATAACAATAATAATAATAATAATAATAATAATAATAATAATAATGTAAGGCGGCCTCCTACGGCCTGCCATCTCTTCCTCACCTCACCGTCAGCCTCCCGGACTCTCGCGCGCCCTGACATCTCGCAGCCCGGTCAACGCTTGCAGCAGTCGTCCTTTCTACATATATCTATGTACTTACGTTCACTCATTTCTGTTTTATTGTTCCATTTTACGTTGGTTCCAATACGTCACTTCTGCTTGAGTTTGCCCTTTGACCCCGTCGTCTCGTCTGCGATTCATTTATACGCAGATTATTTCTCTCTTCTCCTGTGTGTTTCATGGTCACTTATATCATTTTAAATTATCTCCTATTTTTTATCTTGCTTTTTTGTAAATTTTTTCTGTCTAGGGAAGTTTATTCTCATTTTAAAAAATGTGTGTTTTAACTTTATATTTTATCCATTGTACTTCTTCCTGTGTAGTCCACATTATACATGTATTTTTTTACGTTTTGTCTCGTTATGAAGGTCATTTTATATTTGATTTTACTCTTTTTCTTTATGTTTTACGAACGATGTTTGGCGTGGCTTATGACGTCACGAACGTTATAAATATAAGCCGCGTTGAGCGAGAAATAGATTCATTCTACTCGAAACAACGGCGTTTTGCTCCCCTCCTGGGTGATTTTCCTTTGCTGAGCGGAAGGTGGAAACTCGGCCGGTCTGGGCATCACATCACACGGGAAAAATACGAGTTAAGTCCTGTTTTCCTGGCTGTTTCCGTTGTGCATAGGAGCTGGACATGATCCTTTGTTTTTAAAATAAATATAAGCCAGTTTCATAGATTTCGCATGCCGTACTAAGCTTGTGCACACAGTAATATAGTGAATATAGTTTTTTTTTAATGTTTTATTCGATTTAAATTTAGTTAACATTGTTCTCGTGCTATAATGCCGAGGTCTATATGCAGGCAGTCATTTGGTTTTAAATTCACGCTTCCACTTCCTAGGAATCTATTTGGCAGTGAACCCCTTTGAAAGTGATTCGAATCAAGTTTACGTGTGCAGGTGCTTAGGCCTACTCTGCAGTTCCCACTATTCGCCTGCCGAGGTAAGGTTGTTTCTGCGAGATTGTTATCGCGGGTGTTGAAAGAAATATTTAGTTATGTGAAGAAAAAAAATGGTTTCTATTGCTATTTTATTTGTGATAATTTTTAATTTATATGTTGTTAATATCAATTAACAGGACTCTACTCCCGCCAAGGGCCGGGCAGAGAGACGTCCATTTTGGTTCCTGATTGCTGACCCACGTCAGACCAGCAAGTTACAAGAATAACGATAGTTATTTAATTTGGTTTAGGTGTTTATCTGGTGCTCAAGTTGGCGAGACATATATAGCCACTTGAGGGGGAACTGTGTTTCGGCGTTGAGTTTTTTTTCCTGTGTGAACAATTTACGTAATAAAGCAAAGAAAAGTCGGTGAAATTTTATTTTCTACCCAGATCTGTAATTCTGAATATACACGTATATCTTAGAACCTTGACAATAATAATAATAATAACAATGATAATAATAACAATAATGATAATAATAATAATAATAATAATAATAATAATAATAATAATAATAATAATAATAATAATAATAATAATAATAAAATAATAATAATAATATTAATGACAATAATAATGACAATAATGATAATGATAATATTATCAATGTTATAACTGAAGAATCGTTAAATGGAAATTAAAACAACCAGCAGAGTCGGTCGGTCATTATCAATATCATTATCATTGCTGTTGTTATAATGATGATTAATATAATGAGTACTATCAATTATTATCATTATTATCATCATCATCATTATCATTATGGCTGCTACTATTATTATCATTATCATTATTATCATTATCCTTATTATTTGACAACACTGCATCGGCATACCTCGTTTGGTAAATTTATGATAGTAATAATAATAATGATAATAATAATAAAAACAATAACAATAACAATAACAATAACAA
>NC_051426.1:22885761-22889864 GCF_015228065.2 Penaeus monodon
ATTTTTTTCAAAACTGTTCCACGTCACGAGCGTGATGTCACGGCCTCCCGCGGCCTTTTTGTACGGGCTGAAAAATACATTCGTTATTCTACTGCACCACGGGGCGTTTCTTTCCTCCATCCTCTGGCATTTTTTACTTATACTATAAGAACTGAAACTACGTGGCCGACAGCTCCAGCTCAGAAACTGGAAAGGACGGGAAAAGCTAAGTATTGAGCCAAATTTTAATTAAAGATAGGAGCTGGACCCTGCAAGATTGCATTTATACATACACCACATATCATATACAGCCTCGTGGTTCTTCTACTTGACCTCGTTCCCTTCTTATGTCTTCTGGTACATACTTTCCTTTCATTTTCCCCTCCTCCTACATCTTGTGTTGTTCTTAAGCTAGCCTATCCTTGCCCTTTTCTCCCTGGATTTTGCACTGTGAACTCGTTTATTAAATCCAAATACGTTCCACACCCTGGACCATTTAAGAGATTTTCCGCTGTGACATCCCACAAGGTCATATTCCCCGAGGGTCATCAATAGTAGTAGGGGATTTGACAGCAGGGGGTGGGCTTACCCTACAGATGCCCACTGACCTTCATGGGGAGGGACCCTGGCCCTTAAGGCACCCTTCTTGGTAGGTGGGGCCCCCTGGGGACTACACATGTCCGTACACTACAATAATAATAATAATAATAATAATAATAATAATAATGATAATAATAATAATAATAATAATAATAATAATAATAATTATTATTTTATTGATAATAATAACAGGAATAGCGCTAATATTATCAATTATTATAATTATGATAATATATAAATAATAATAATGTGGTGTATGAAAACGATTAGTATGACCAGGGCCGCCTTACGCAAATAAAGTGAATGATTTTAATCCCTCTCTTTTTTCAATCTCTTTTGTCTCTCTGTCTTTTCTCTCTCTCTCTTTTCTCATTCTCTCTCTCTCTCTATTTTCTCTCTTCTCTCACTCTCTCTCATGAGGTGGTAGCGTGGTCAGAGGAGCTTATTTTGGCGTGGGTTTGTTCCAGCATTACCCACTCCGTCGCTCGACAAAAAACGCAACACAACGAAGTAATAAAACTAAAGCAATTAAGAATTACGTTAAAAATGAATTAAAATACAATAAGCTAAAATACTAGAAAATGAAAGCTTAAAACAAATTTTAAATTCGAGAATAACATGCAGAATAAAATTAAAGTATAAGTGAATCATAAAACCTGAACAAAGAAAAGCACTCGTAACTATTAACGATTATTATTATATAAAAGCATGATCACATCCATACGCAGGTCAAAGATACCTCAGACTTAATTTTCTCTTTTGTAGCTCCTTTGGGCGTCGAGGGGTGACGGTGACGCCACTATATACAGGTTTAAAAATTGATAAAAAGAAAAACCTACTGATAACTCGAAAAATAATAAGTAATTTAGTTAAAATGATAAAAATGTAAAACAATCACAATAATGAACAAATGAACACGAGTAAAATAATAAATAAAAATGATGTTTGGAAAAGTGGTCATCCTAATCGCTAAAACATTTATATGATTTATTTACAGTTGAATAAAATAAGTAAACCAACAGATAATCAAAACTGGGCATGCCGACAAAGAACTGCATTTGAAAAATAAAAAGGTAAGTTAATCAAAGTCAAACGAGAGAACCAAAGTAAATGTACCAAAACGGGCAAACTAAAACAAAAAGAAAACACGAAAATCAAGGATGAAAACTACTACTGATTAGGGTAAAAGGATGGGCACCGGCAGATGGAAAAATGCTGTGCAGGGAAGGTACACATTGCCCGACCAGGAAGCGCGCGGGAGAGGAAGCCCACCGTCGCGAGAGAGAACCTCGCGAGCGGGGACGAGCCACACTACAATAACATTAATAATGATGATAGTAATAATTATAATAATGAATATAATAATAACAACAATAATGCTAATAATAATAATAATAATGATAATAATAGCAATAATGATAATAATGAACAATAATAGTAATAAAAATACTGATAATAACAACAGCAAGAACAACAATTGTAATAACAATAATAATAAAAACAATAATAATGATAATAATTAGAATGAAAATGATAATAATATTGCAAGTAATAATAATAATAATAATAATAATTATTATTTTTATTACTATTATTATTATTATTATCATTATTTATGTCATTATTATCATTATTATTAATATTATACTAACAACAAGATTTTAGTAACATCAACAATTAATAATTCCTATTTTGAAGAGAAAATTTCGGAAACCGACATTGGGTGAGTCTTGGCGCCACGCTGTCTGGCGGCGCTCGAAGCAAAGGGGTTTTGGTCGACTTTGCGGGAGGTAGACAGAGAGGGAGAGAGAGAGGGGAGGAGAGGGGGGAGACGGAGAGATAAAGAGAAAGAAGAGAGAGAGAGAGAGAGAGAGAGAGAGAGAGAGAGAGAGAGAGAGAGAGTGAGAGAGACAGAGAGAGAGAAAGAGAGAGATAGAGAGGGAGAGACAGAGACAGAGAAAGAGAGAGAGAGAGAGGAGGAGAGAAAAGGGATGAGAAGGGGGAGAGGGGAGAGAGAGAGGGGAGGAGGAGAGAGAGAGAGAGATTTAAACGCAAAAGAGAAAAAAGAGGAGGGAGAAATGAGATAAGAGGGAGGAGCAAAGAGGAAAGAGGAGAAAGAGAGAAGAGGAGAGAGGAAGGAGGAGAGGAGAAAGAGAGAAGAGAGAGAGAAAAATTATATATATTATAATATATAATATATATATATAGTATTATATAATATATAATTATATATTTATATTAATATTATATATTATATATATATAGGAGAGAAGGGGAAGAGAGAAGAGTACGAGAGAAAAAGAGAGAGAGAAAAAAGAGTGAGAGAGCAAACAATAGAAAACAGAGAGAGGAGAGAGAGGAGAGAAGAGAGAGAGAAAAAGAGAGAGAGAGAGAGAGAGAGGGGAGAGAGAGGGGAGAGAGAGAGAGAGAGAGAGAGAGAGAGAGAGAGTACGAGAGAGAGATTAAGCGCAAGAGGGAGGAAGAGAGAGAGAGAGAGAGAGAGAGAGAGAGAGAGAGAGAGAGAGAGAGAGGAGAGAGAAAGAGAGACAGCGAGAGAGAGAGGGGGTGTGAGGGGAGAGAGAGAGAAAGAGAGAGAGAGAGAGAGAGAGAGAGAGAGAGAGAGAGAGAGAGAGAAGAGAGAGAGAGAGAGGAGAGAAGAGAGAGAGAGAGAGAGAGAGGAGAGAGAGGAGGGGAGAGAGAGAGAAGAGAGAGAAGAGGAGAGAAAGGAAGAGAGAGAGAGAGGAGAGGAGAAGAGAGAGAGGGGAGAGAGAGAGAGAGAGGGGAGAGAGAGGAGAAGAGAGAGAGAGAGAGAGAGAAAGAGAGAAAGAGAGAGGAGAGAGAGAAAAGGGAGAAGGATGAGAACTAGAGAGAGAAAGGAAAAGAGAGAGAGAGAGAGAGAGGGGAGAGAGGAGAGAGAGAGAGAGAGAGAGAGAGAGAGAGGAGAGAGAGGAGAGAAGAGAGAGAGAGAGAGAGAGAGAGAAAACAAAGTTGGCGGGGGGGAGCCCATAAAATAACATTATAATGGATAGTAAAATAATAATAATTTGATATAATAATTACATAAAAATGATAGTAATTATAATAATGATATAAAAATAAAAATTATGAATAATGAACAATAATAGTAAAAAAAATACTGATAATAACACACAAGAACAAAATAGTGTTTTGTTTCACGTTTATTTCGCTCAGTGAGGGAAAGCCTTTAAAACAATTAAAATGTTGGGTACAGAGTTATGAAGCAGGCACAAACCCATGAATGAGAAAGGGAAAATGAAAAAATACATGAATGAAATCAACGGGAAACTCGGGTGAAAGTTTTTTAAAAGCACCAAAAAGGGGAATGCAAAAAATTACATCAGATGTCCTTGCTAAAACTTGCACCTAAAACAGTCCGTTTGATATGAAATCGAACTTTTGGACACTCAGGCAGTACTGGGGGGGGTTTTTTAGGAAAAGGTTGGGCCCCCCCTTTTGTAAAAGGTCACCAACCCCCCCCCTTTTTCAAACGATGAGTCCCCTTT
>NC_051426.1:22889964-22902464 GCF_015228065.2 Penaeus monodon
TCCAAATAAAAAAGGAAAGGGGAATTGGGTTTTTTAGAGTAATTTATTCAGATTCATACCTTTTTTGCAATTGTAAAAGAAAAGTGATCAGCACGTTTTTTATGTGCCCCCAAGTGTGCTCGTGAACTTTTCATAGTTTTTCATAAATACTCTTTTTTTTTTATAGATGAACAATTTGCAATTATAGCTATAAACGAAAAACAAAGCGTTTAAAAATGTAAAAAATGTAAATATTTGATATTCATTAACCTGAATCAATATTAAAATCGCATTTTTTTAATTTCAATTTCAAGTATATCTATATAAAATAATATTATAATATATAATTAATATATTAATATTATATATAATATGTACCGCCGCTGGATATCACATACTTCATTTGGGGTGTATCATATATTCTTATACCTTATTCTGTAACACTGCGTGGGAAGGGCTGTATAGTAAAAATTATTTTCTGTGTCACAAACCCCTCGAAGGCCTGGCGGGGGACCGCCGGTAACACAGGGTCCGTATCAGCCATAAGGCTGCCCCTGTCAGAACTTGTTTGTGTGGGGGGGTCGCCCCCTAGGAGTGAGGGTGGCTCTTCATGTGATCGATGCGGGAGGAAGGGGGGTCGGCCCCAACTAATGTATAAATAGAAGTAAAATGTTATTGACTTGTAGCATATGTATTTTAAAAAAGGGTGAGGGCAGTTCGAGGAGAACCTCCGTCCCCGTCAAGACGCCCATAGCATACTGGAATCAGCGATATTTGAGTTCCCCGCAAGGCGTTGTATCCAATATTTGGGAAAGTTCTTTTTTATAATCTAATATATATGTTATTATGGTTTTTATTTTGTATGATTAACATTGCCCGCTACTAAAATAAACCTTAAGGGGTTTTGTACGCAGGGGGTATCAGTCACCCCAACCCATTGAAAAAATCATAGGCGTTTTTCGGCGGCCAAGCCCAAAAAACCAAAAGGGTGCAATTCCCAAAAGACGACCTAAAGGGGACCGGACGGTGAAGTACATCCCTGTCAGCGACGGAAGGAAAAAGGGGCAGCGCGTGGGGGCTGCTAACACGGACGGGACACCTGAAAAACCACCAGTAACAAAACTTACGGGAACTACACCCCGGGTTTTCGAAAAAAAAGCCGAACCCATCCCCCCCCGGGAGAGGTACATTAGCTGGCCTTTCCGGAGGACACGACTTTCCGTAAAATAAGGTGGATGGGGAGGTCAGCCAGCTCCGCCCCTCCAAGAGGAACCCCGTAGACATGGTGCAGGGGAGTGGTATCCTCGCGCTAGTTATGTCGACAGAAAAAAAACAATTGTCCCTGATGATAAGGGCATTTTGCGGGATCTCTCTGCAGAACAAAGGACTTTCCCCTAAAAAAAAAAAATAGGGGGAATACCTGGTTCCCAGGTTTCCGAAGGGGGGCCCCGTGGAAAACCCACTGCTCTTCCGGGTGTTTTTAAAGCCGGAGGATCTAAAAGGCGGAAGCCCTTAAACAGGTCATCATTTAGGGAGGGGGTGAAAGCCCCCTCTTCTTTTTTAACGGTGGGTTTCATTCTGAGCCGCCGTGGTCACAGCATGATATTTAAATTGTAGTTTTTCAGTTGTAATGCTTTGGATAGTAGTGGTAGGGTCCCCAGTTCCTTTCCACGGAGAGTAGCCGCCACCTACAGAGTACCAATTCTTTGGTAGATACATAGAGCCGAGCTCCATTCGACCGTGGTGCTCAGAGGTTTGTTGCAAAAGGGGGCAAGGTTTAGGCCACGTAGCAAAATATTGCGGGGAAGGAAACGTGGCGTCTGTGCAGGAGCTCACCAGGCAAAGGATGCCCTGCAAGAAAGCCCGGAAAGGCGACAACGGGACGCCGCCACCGTGAAGAGGTGCGTCGGGTGCAGAGGAAGGGTGTGAGGGCCCCCGGACCGTAAAACTGCCCCCACAAACCGCCACGGACACCCCCCCCCCCCCCCCCCACCTGCCCCGCCCCGTACCCATCGACCGGGGAGGGCGATGCCCAGCCCAGCCACACACACCCCCCCCAGGGCCGCGTGACGTCACCAACCCAAAGAAATTCCCGCTCTAGGAAATTTTCCACGGAGAAAAACCTTTGGTGAAAAAGACATGGATACGGCCGGGGAAAAAGAACACAGCAAGGATTGCTGAAATAAAAAAAAAAGCATCACCCAAAGAGATTGCTAAATTTGAAAAAAAAAATGATAATGGAGAACAAAAGTGATGTGTGACAGGGAAAAAGGGCTTCTGTGATTTTTATTGATTTTAGTGATTTTTGAAAATCGAATGGGGTTTTGGAATTATTATTAGCCCCGACAAAAGTGGCGTGTACACAGGGAAAATGTGCGTTCTGATGAGTTGTGATGTTAAAAAAATACAATGGGGGTTCTGAATTATTTTACGCACGGCGTTTTGATGATGTTATTTAATGTTGACAAACGAAGGGGCTTGATATTATTATTTAGCACGGGGGCCACGAAAACAGTGAACAGTGACCGTAAAAATGAAAAAACCCCCCGGGAAGGAAACGGGGCCCCGTTTTGTGGACATCACTCAAAAAGCTATCAGGTACGGATTAGCGTATATATAAATACGCGGAAACCCGGGCAAACGAAAAATAAAGAAGAAAAAACCAAATAGTTTGCATAAAAGAAAATGCAGAAAAAGATTTCATCAAACAGAAATTTGACCAAATCATTTAAACATAGGGTGTGATGGGGGACAAGAAAACAATTACTTTTTTTTCGGGAATATACGTGGTGTCAACCGTGAATAAGACTTGTTTACTAATTCACAACAATAAGGGTTTACATTATCTGGTTTTTTCAAAAGCCTTAATCAGCCACTAAATAAAAAACCCCCCTAAATTGAGGGTACCATCTATACAACACGGAAGACAGGCTATTGACTTATGTAGTGACACCCTTTCCGCAAAAAAGTTTGGGGCAGAAATCTAAAGACAATTTTTTTGCGTATCAATTTACATTTCGAACAGCCTCTGGGTTTTTCTCTTGACAATGTATACAAAAAGGGGTTGAAAATTTTAACTGATTTGCCCAACTTCAGAATCACGGCACAAAATGCATGGGGATTTTAATGCTAGACATTATACATTTGGAATAGTCAAAGCAATGAAAAAGGCGAAGAGTTCCGACTTTTGTGAAAACAGATCTAGACGTAATGATACAAAGGCAAACTCACTGGCGGGGGGGAGGCTAGATTGTAATAGGAAGGGGTCTTGTGCATGGGGAAAACGTAAACATGCTTGGGAAAGAGGGTAATCAGTGACCCCTTTGCAATAGTGGATACGTGTGATAATCTCATCACAAAAAAAAAATAGGTTCAAAATTTCTATCCCCCCTTACCTTGAGAAAAACTTTAAATCCGTATCTATGACTGGGACAATGAATTTTTAAAAGTAACAAATGTTGATAAATTTTTTCCAGGACATGACAACAGTGGCACTGATTACTACAACACTTGGGTCTGTCCAAAGAAAACCTTTAAAAACACAACTCACAACGCCCAAAAACCTAAGTGGGTCGGTGACCCACATTATTAAGGGGAAAAAAGCGAGTTCGGAGCTTTATGATATCTACAAGAGGATAAACCCGGGGGAAAACCTTTTTGAATTTCTTAAGGCTAACAAAAACTCGGGAATTAAAAATCATTTCAGAATGAACCTTGAACGTTCCCACAAAGCATTTAACAAAACACCTCAATTTTGGGGGGTCTAGAAAAAAAAATTAATCAATTTCAGGCAAACCAACTAACACCCCCCAGTTCCCAAATCCCTCCGCACAAGAGATATGCTCCTTAGTCAATGGGTGGAGCGTCCAAATTTAGCCACTTCCCACAAAATCAGGATCACCCTTTGTCAATCTAAAATTGCACGCAAAATTTTTTTCCCTCGGATTGGATTTTATACTGACCCCTCAGACTTTCTGAGCCTGGTGGAATGAACAATGCATGACAAAGGAAAAGCGTCCGCCCCAGGTGAGGGGTGGAAAATTAACTATAGTGTCCTTATGTCGGACCTGGGAATCCCTTTTTTTCACCTATACAAGTTAAGTTTGTCCCAAGGGAATCTGCCTGGACCCTGGACACGCATTATAAATATATATAATTATATAATATATTTTATTTATATAATAATATATTTTAATTAATTTTTAATATTTATATGGTGTTTGTGTGTGTGTGTGGTGTTGTTTGTGTTGTGTGTATAAAGTCGTGTGACATATATAATTATATATTATATATATATATTATATATAATATATATATATATATATATATATATATATATACCAACACACACACACACACACACACACCAATATATACTATATACTGGTATGCATAGTATTTTTTAATGTATACATACATATTATATACATATGTATACACACGCACATGCACATGCACGCACACATGGACACACACACACACACACACACACACCCAACACCAACACACACACCAACTATGGGGTAGAATATATATATTATATATATATATATATATAATATATACATTACTATATATGTATTACATATATCTCATCCCGAAACGGAATGATCATTAGGTGATAGCTGGCATCCCCAAGCAACTCTCCTCCAAAAAAAAACACTCCCCGCGCCCCCTAAGATTCATATTTGGGATATGCACAGGAGCCATAAATTCAGCAAATTAAATGCCCCCAAGTTTTTTCTCTCTGCTCGCAGTTCCATCTAACTAGGAATGCTGTCTCTGCCATTTGTTCTGTAGCACTAAACTTCTGCCAGACATATTCTGTATCTGCCATGATATACCATGATAAACGCCTTCTGCAGAAAACACAGTAGTTCTTTAGGTAATCATTGTTGGTGGCTCTCAACCCACCATCATATCTACGATATGCTCACCCACTACCGTATCTAAGTTTGCCTTACTTTATTGCAATCATCGCACGGCGATGTGATATATATGTGTATACAATTATATATAATATATATTATAGATATATATATATATATATATTATATATATATATATATATATATGTGTGTGTGTGTGTGTGTGTGTGTGTGTGTGTGTGGTGTGTGTGTGTGTGTGTGTGTACATAGATACATACATATATACATACATTACATACATCCATAACATATATATAGAGATATATATATATAATATATATATATATGATATAGTTATATATATATATATATATGATATATATATATATATATATATATATATATGTTATGTATATTATATATATGATATATATATATATCATATATATAGGTAGTATATATATATATATTATAGATATATATATATATAATATATAATATATATATATAAAACAATATATATGCCAAAACACACACACATACAACATATAGATAAAATGGACATGCTGGGAGGTGGGGGTAAAGGGCCAAAGGATGGAGTGCATGAAAGAAAAACATTTTTGGTAAACCCTTATCATCATTAAGAAACATCATTTGTACAAGGTATAAAGATCATCCTTTCAATATAACACTAAGAAGATGTTTTTTTCCTGACTGGTAAAGTAAAGGCTAACTAAATATGATAAAACCAGATAAAACTTTAAAGGAAAACAAGACTAAAGACGTCAAGAGATAGCTAAAACAGATATGACAAGATGACACCATATCAAAATAAATCCCACCACTTTTAAATAAGACAGAGAATATTTTTCAGAAAAGGTTCCTTTAAAACTGACATCGACTATAAACTAACCATAAATCAGTCCTGTATTCATGCGAACTCTACAGTCTCCCTTCCAAAATAAATGATGCTGTAACTGGAAATATGAACACATCCAGACAAAGAACACAGCAGCTTTGTGAACAGTTACAAGGAACTTCACATCTAGCCTCAAGTAACGCCATTTCAAGACCTCTCTGCTCTTAAAAATCCTTCACGTATCTGATTACCAAAAATCTGGCTCCTCTTTCCTGCTGCGTGCTCTGGTGTTGGGGAAAACCCTGGGATGCTGCTGATTCAAAGTCATTCAGGTTCATGTGGAAGGAATGAGAGCAATAATAAGTCCTTTAGATGTAAGAGCCATTCCCAATATATTCAAAATCTAATTGAAAACCCCCTGCTTATATGATGACAGGATATCTTTCATTACACTCAAAAGTACATATTTTGACTTTATTGAGTGATTATGGGTAAATGTCTACATATTATGGTAATTAATCATACTGATACTGGAAAAAAAATCTGAACTGCCGAGAGGAAGAGGTAGGAGGAGGAGGAGGAGGAGGAGGAGGAGGAGGAGGAGGAGGAGGAGGAGGAGAAGAAGAAGAAGAAGGAGAAGGAGGAGGAGGAGGAGAAGGGGAAGGAGGAGGAGAAGGAGGAGGAGGAGAAGGGGAAAGAGGAGGAGAAGGGGAAGGAGCAGGAGGAGGAGAAGGAGAAGGAGGAGGAGAAGGCTGGTTGGCCTTGTTTCGTGACAGTCTGTTGCTCCATGTCATTAGTGCCCTACGCGACACAGGATTTTCAACATGTAACTCTACACTCCTGCATGTCATTTCTTGCAAAGCTTCGGCATTCACCTGTGAAACAAGTCACGTTTTAAGTTCCATCATCACTATCAAGGAGAATAATCATCTTTTCACTGCTTCCAGAAAATCTACAAAACGTGTGGATTGGCTTACTGTAGTTTTGTTTAAACGATTTATCTAATAACAAACTAGTCCACTTGCAATTATCAGCAGGTTCCTCATTTTGACTGTGAAATTTATATTGTCTGAAAGTATCTAGGTAAGACTAGTTATCATGGTGTTCAGTACCAATACCATTCACAATAAGCGAATAGACTGAAAACCATAACTCCAATTTTGATACCACATACACACAAGGTTATGGCAATGTCATGATATATGGCAGTGCCATCTATCATGACAGGCATGGTTGTCTAGCACTCTGCACCCCAAAGTACCACAAATAGACATTGGTCTTTACTTCTCCATTTATTACATTGCAACAATTATGACGTTATACAGTGCAATGTTATTCTTTTGAAAGATATCAATACAAACCCCAGAAAACCATACAACACTATTAGCCACATGGATCAACAGGGGCTTTACTGATGGCAAACATCACAATGTATTTTCCTGAAACGCAGAGAGGCCAAACTAGGGGAAAAATTCTATGTTGAAATTAGCACTTACAATATCTAAAGGTAAACAAAACAAGGAACCACTCATAAAATTCCACATTATATTTTTTCATCTTATTCTCATGGCTGTCATTAATTTTCCAGACAAATTTTATTAACATTACGGCCCTGCTACTAATCATCAGTCCAACCATGTGGACATCTTCATAAGCACTCCTGTCAGACTAAACCCAATGAGGATCTAGTTTACCAAGCACTGATCAACTTGGAGGACTTGGCATAAAGATGAGATGAATTCCTGAATTTCTGTATGTTACAATTACATTTCTTAAACACGGAGGTGTGGTTTCTAAACTGTGCTGAAATGGGGTGTACTGTAAATCTTCAAATTGTCCATGCATTTACATAACACCTGTTAATTTTGCGTTAAACATTGTAATACTATCCTTAATTATAAGAAAATCTTTTCACCTTTCTACTGCGAACTATATTTCCCATATATATGCTATATTAAGAACAACAAATCCAGGAGCACATTTAATAAAGTCAATCATTTTGAAAAAAAAATAAGAAGGAAATTTTTGTGCTAACATTTTTCTGCCATTATATTCTTAATCCTACTAATCATGAAAAAAAAAAAAAACAGAATCATACCTGGTGCTCCTGGAGGTTAGAGGAACCTGGTAACTCCTAAGTGTCAGCTGACTCAAAAACAAGTGCAGCTGACTTTTCTGGATGCTCTGTAATCTGATCCTGACTTGTATTGACAGGTTTTGTGACAAATTTATTAGTCACTGATGTCTCATTCCAACTGCATGTGCTGATTTGTGCTGTGTCTGCATCAGCTGAAGTAGTGCTGTCAACAGGATTAGAACAGATGTTGGTAATTTCTTCTACTTCTTCAGTGTTCCCAGTTGTTGCAAAGGCCTGAGATGCACCGACTGGGCTGTAATTGCTGAAAGTCTCATCCAAACCAGTCCCTAGAGTAATAATCTTCTGTGTTCCTACCAGGACATCCTGAGTGCTATCTACGACTTCCCCTTGGGGCTCTTTAATGAACTGGATGGTCTTCTGGCTGTCCGTGGCTGCTACAATTTGGGCAGGAGTATCGTGCGAGCTCTCCATTTCACTGTCTAAGACCTGCATTGACAGGCTGAGGTCTGGCGTCATATCAGAATCCCAGCTTACTTCTTTGGTGTCCTTGCTTCGGTGTCTGCAGCATCTGCAAGTTTTACCATATTATTTGATTTATCACTTCCCTCCTCTATTATATCTCCCTATTCTCTATATGGATTTCAAATATGATTTTTTCCATTAGGAAATGTACCATCATGCATATCTACATGCTTTTTTTGCTCTCTACATAACTTACATGCATCAGAGGCAAAAATTACCTGAGTATCTTCAAGTTCTTCTCCTTCCATAAGCACTGGCTGATTGCCGAAGTATTCTGAATATGCACTCTTACTTGGTTTGCTTATTATTCGATCTAGGATCATTAATTTGAGTACAGCAATACTTTCATGGTAAGGAGAAGGATAAAATAAAATTTTCTTACTAAATAATGTTGCAGACTACAGAATTTACGTACTGTTATATATATAATGTGTATCCCCATCCTTTTACTAATTTTGCCATTAGCTACATAGAAACTACTTGCAATGAATGAATAAATCTATGGGGAGAAAAATACTACCTCAAAATCCATACAATGACTGCCGTACATAGAGAGACATATATGAGAAAAACAGACCTAAAAATTGTTGTATCTTACAAGCATTCTTATGTCAACCTCACATGACACACGAGAAAATGAAACAGAAGACTGGGTACTGACTTCCTTTACTTTTGTTCTTAAAGATCATCATGCATCTAAGTGTCCCATAACCTTCTGGGCTTGTGAAATGTCCACTCCAAGGCGTCGGCTCAATTTAGGGACTGTTAGCCAGGCGTAGTAGCCCCTTAGAAATTCTAAAGCGCGGCGGAGAAGGCATATTCGCTGGACCTTCTCCTGTTAATATTTCAGTGGGTAAAGTTGACCAACTTAATGAAAAATGCGAAATACGTTATTGTCTAATGATCCAATATGTCAAAGTTCTACAAGTAAAATGGGTGAAACAGTAAATATCCCTAGCGTCTGTGTATCATGATGAAATTAAAGAAATTCGGGTTTGCGAGTCCAATCATTTCTAAAATGAACACCTAGATGCTCAAAATTTTAATCCCTGATAACAGCTCACACTTTACCTATGCAACCAATGTGTTACCTTGGTCATGCCCCTGAAGGAGGAATCTGTACAAGGCAATCCTGATGTGACAGAGCACTGCAGACACACCATGCCGCTCGGGAACCTGGTCCTTCTTTGACAATTGAAGCACAGCTGTCAAAGGAAGATTATTTAGAAAAAAATATATATAGTTATCACTACGAGGTCAGTTATTGCAAAAAATAACACGATGACATTTCAAAAAGGACTGCAACAGAAAAGAGGATGAATAACTCACTGCATGCTGCCATGTTTGCAGATATCGCACAGTATCATGAGGCCATCATCATGGTGCACTCCACATTCACACTCACAGGCTCTTCATCTTCATGGCTGATGTATCACTCATACCACTGGCTGTTGAGATAAGCGTTGTGGTTAGTGAGGAAACGAGTTACACAGGAAAGAACATAAAAAACCTATGAATAAACAAATGATTGAATAATAATATAGTAATAAAACAATAAGATAGAAATACTAATAAAAGTAAGAAATAAAAAATAAACTACATTACATACAGTTGTACTAAACTGATGTGCTAACATGACTCCAAACCCATATTTTGTCTGTGTTGAGTAAACACACTCTACAGACAGGAAATGCAACTGTGAAAAAGTATTTCACCAGCTACAGTTAGCACTGATGATTGTACAAAAATGGTGGACTAGACCTATTAAAAAAAGGCAAGTACCATGCAAAACCATTGACCTGAACCAAACTAGCAAGCACACATACAAACACCGTTATACATGTGTGGATAAAATGAGTTTCCTCAACTAGCCTGATGCTGTGGGGGGACAGCAGATGGGAAGGCAAGCAAGCGGAGACTTCTTCGAACACTGGTACACCTGTCCTGGTCCTCCTTTGCTTCAACCTCAGGGACAATCTGCACTTCCTCACCTCTCTCATAGAAAACAAACCTGTGCCACTGAGCAGGACTTGGACACAGGAGTGATGCTTGGCACACAGTCATCCTGGGGGTGCTTTCAGACCTTAGCTGGGGATCAGCACCCGTGGAATCGTGCCTGTCTTGGCCAAAGCACATGCTTGCTGCTTGGTCATGCTTGAGGGGAAGCGATTCCTGTGGCTTGTGACCTGCTGCATTAAAGAATACTGAGAAAACAGAAAAAAGTGCCCATTTATGTACTTCACTCACAAAGTAGCTGATAATTTTTGAGTTGGAAACAAGTATCATGACACTCAAATGAATCTGTAAGGAATAACTATACAGTTTTTAAAAGTATATCTTTAGATAAACTTACAAATTACCTTAAACAATAATACCATTTTTGCTGTTATAAATTCCAAGAGAACTACACAAACTTGGAATTCATATCAATCAGCGTATTGTTCTCCTTCCCTGAAGCAATTCATCTAGAGCTCTTCTTTTGTTTATGAGAAGTGAGTGAATCTGGCTGAATGATTTGAGCAAGTGCGATAGATTACGACATTCCCAAAAAGATTTTTGATAAGATATCTCAAATTGGAATTCTGTTCGCGGTTGCCTTAGCAATATAAATCTGTGATCCTTATAGAGTGAAATATTTTAGAATCCTCAAATCTCTACAACAAAAGTGGTCAACAACCTGGACACTTGATTATTTGTGGAACTGTGCCAAATGGTATTTCACGAAATGTGTTTATTGAAAGATATTTCATATCCTACAAAAAATACAGATTACATTACACAGATAAAATGAAGTGTAACATGCTACAAGCATTTTATATGTTGTATATCTATATATCATTTCTCTCTCACTGGATCAAGTCAAGATGATGCAATGTGTAAGCATAAGCCATTAATGTTTGCAATATATATGACATATGAAGGTTCTAAGCACCAATAATAGCAAACAATAAAACGAGTAATGAGTTACCTAAAACACTGAAATACACTGGAGAAAAAAACAAACCATAAGAGAAATCACACTCACTCAGACACACACACACACAACTGTAAATAACAACATATATGCACTAACACTGTGGAACACGGTCACAAAGTTCTTTTTGGAGCGCTTAAGGCAGCGGATGACAACAGGATCACTAGAAGACAGAGGATCTCTGGATTCTCTAGCCCAGATGCTTCTGCCTATGTTCATTCCCTGCCGGGAGATCTCTGTATCTTCAGTTATCGTCGTGTTTGCTGTTCTGTAATAATATTGAGGGGAAATGTTAAACATCTCTACTTAGAACTGAGGTCTAGTTAATCTAATCTACCTTAACAGTTTCTCGGGGATATTTCGTTTTCCATAAATGCAGAAAGGAACAAACTCATCTGAGATACACCGTGGATTTTTATTAATAGGAGTCAAGTCTAGAAATTGGGAGAGAGAACCACAGTGAGTGGGAGGAAGGAAGGAAAGAAAAAGAGGAATAAGAGAGATATTTATAAAAAGCTCTCTATAAACTTACACTTCCTCTTCATCATCAGAATAGACAGCCTTGTTCACAGTTACCCGAAGTTGACAGTATGGAAAGGTTGTACAGACATGACCGACCTGTCATGAATAAAAAGAATATTCAAAAGCTTTTGTGTTTGGATTAACGTTAAGTAACACTATGCTTCCTATCATTCAAAATAATATGAATGAATGTAAAGTGTTTATAAACTATCTACTGTAAAATCTGGATCTTAGGTAAACTGTACAGATCATACCTTCACAAATAGCTGCTTCTTTTATACCCTTGACTGCGTGCAGAAGTTAATAGATCTAACATTATGAATTATTTCACAAGTAGATATCTGTCAATCACCATCATCAAAGTATGTGATCACTATCATTATCAAGTAAATCTTTACTTCACTCTGTAAGATCATGTGAATTCCGGAATAATATGGTTCAGCTGATCCACAGAAAATATGTTGATCCACCTACTGAGAGAAAATCCCCTTTCAAAAGATCAGAAAGATAATGCTAGAGATAATACCAAGCTGTTACCTTTATTGTAACTGGATCACCAAGGCTGTGGCTGCCTGTGGGTGCTGCAGGCTTAAATCCCACTGGCTATACACAGGGGTGTGTAACTGAGGAGGTAAAATATGGAGGGTCTACAGAGTACAAGGAATACCAATGAGGAAC
>NC_051426.1:22904368-22906868 GCF_015228065.2 Penaeus monodon
GCAAGAGCACGACGAAGTTCATCCTGTTATTGGTATGTCTTACAGTGTAAAGAGCCTTTATGAACATACTGTGATTGATTGTGACCAGGTCTCAACAAGATCTTGGGCATACTGAACTGGACTGTGATGGAGTGCACTTGAGGTCTTTTTCTTTACCACCCTCTTGATGAGTCGCCACATGGATCCTATGCTTGTCTGATGATTGATGGTATTGGTGAAATCATGCCAGGCATCACGATAAACACACTGTTGTAGGGCAACAAGAGCATTACTGGATGTCTGGTATTGTTGTAAGTTGTCTGGGGTTGGATCCCTCTGATAGACATGGCTATCCTCCTTGGACTGTCTCTCTGCCGCCTTGATGCGTCTGCCAAGCGTCCACTCATGAGCTTCAGGCTGGCACTTAATGTTTGGTCTACGAACATAGTTGTTATAAAAATCATGTGTGAAAGAAACAAGAGACAAGTATAACTTTTCGGGAGAAGTGACATCAAGCTTGAAGATGAGAGCATACATGTAGGAGATAGAGCTAGGGCAGTACTTTGGGGGAATACTGATCCGGGTACGTTGATAGGCAGACGAATTCACAGTAGGGATCGAATATTGAAGGCTGAGGGCGAGGTGATCAGAGAAAAGAGTAGGGACAGATGAGCACCTGACCTGAGATGCAACAAGTCCGTAGGTGAGTATGTGGTCGAGGGTGCCTCCTCGAGAATGTGTGGCACCTCCTGTATCCCAGCGAGTTAGGTGGTTGTGCTGCATGAACTTCATAAGTCGTATTGGAGAGAGAGAGAGGGGGGGGGGAGATGGGGGGGAGAGAAAGAGAGAGATAGAAATAGAGAGAAAGAGAGAGAGAGAGAGAGAGAGAGAGAGAGAGAGAGAGAGAGAGAGAGAGAGAGAGAGAGAGAGAGAGAGAGAGAGAGAGAGAGAGAGAGAAAGAAAGAGAGAGAAAGAGAGGGTGGGAGAGAGAGAGAGGATGGGGGAGAGAAAGAGAGAGAGAGAGAGAGAGAGAGAGAGAGAGAGAGAATAATAATAATAATAATAATAATAATAATAATAATAATGATGATGATGATGATGATAATAATAATAATAAGAAAAATAATATTAACATTAATAATAATAATAATGGTAATAATAATAATAATAATAATAATAATAATAATAATAATAATAATAATAATAATAATAATAATATTAATAATAAAAATAATAATAATAATGATAATAATAATAATAATAATAATAATAATAATTAATAATAATAATAGTAATAATAATAATAGTGATAATAATAATAACAATAATAACAATAGTAAAAATAATAATAATAATAATAATAATTATTATAATAATAATGATGATGATGATAAGAAAATGACAATAATAATGACAATAATAATAATTATATTGTTATAATTGGAGAATCGTTAATTGGGATAAAACAACTAGCGGAGTCGGCCCTAATGTTGCTATTATTGTTTTTAATTATTATGATTGCTGTAGAGACGTGGCTAAACCGTCCTTCTGACGGCGGTATTAAGTCCCTTAAAGCCCAGGGGGATGTCTCTGGGCCGAACGGTATTTCTACCGCCGTATTGCAGCCTGTTGCTGCCGCTCTGCATAGCTGCCGACCAGAGTGACCTCTGACCTCAGGAGGGGGACGTCATCTCCGTGGAGAACACTCGTGAACCGCCAAACACGAGCAGGTGTCATGAAACACCTGTTAACTTTTCCCGAGGCTAAAGAAAGTTTCCTCTGGTCTCGATCCTGGGTCCTGCAACGTGCAAGTCAGAGACGTTGCCGATGCCGCCACCAGGATCTGAAGGAGGGACACCAAATCGGGCCTTTTATATTCCCGACTCGGATGAACACACGCGGCCGACGCCGGTACGACAAGTAATTTAGATACCCCTAGTTGCATTATTCAGAGAAAATGAAAGCTTCTCAATCTATCTACAGAAAACGTAAATATGCAAAGCGGGACAGAATAAATAATTCAAATCCCGTAACGCTCCACCAAAAAAATATTTTATTTTGGTTTCTATCTCTATCTTTATTTAATTCTACCTTTGATATGCCTTCTGCTCCTCTTTTCCTAATTCTTCTGTCATTAATCAATCATTATTATTATCCTGATATCTTAATGCTGTTAAACAGTGTCATGCGTGCATGGCCTTTACTTGTGATATCGAGGATTTTATTTAGTCAGCATTTATTTTGCACTGATGAGTTATTAGTTATCATAGTTATCTCAGAAATAAAACAATGGGTATAAATATAAATTTAGACGTTTATATCGCAAACTCGGATCTCCATGCACCATCTAAACTTAGCAAACTTGTAAAATCAGTCACCCCTCTTTTAATGTTAAAAGAAAACGAAAGTTTCTGATTCTGTTCAAAGAAAGTGTTTATATTTAGGGTAGACATTTACATTTCGCTACATTTTTTTCCTTTTCAAATCAAGATAAATATGAAGTAATACAACGCTCGTAGCC
>NC_051426.1:22909368-22921868 GCF_015228065.2 Penaeus monodon
AATAATAATAATAATAATGATAATGGGGGGGAGATGGGGGGGGAGAGAAAGAGAGAGATAGAAATAGAGAGAAAGAGAGAGAGAGAGAGAGAAAGAGAGAGAGAGAGAGAGAGAGAGAGAGAGAGAGAGAGAGAGAGAGAGAGAGAGAGAGAGAGAGAGAGAGAGAGAGAGAGAGAGAGAGAGAGAGAGAGAGAGAGAGAGAGAGAGAGAGAGAGAGAGAGAGAGAGCGTGGTGAACGTGAACGTCTGGAGGTTTTCTCTGACGTTTTTCAACGTTTTTGCCAGTTTTTTAAATACTGTTGTCTGTACTGGTTGATATTCGCTTTCGTGAATATACCAGATATAAGTTACTGCTAGTGTTTTATTGACAGAAACTTTCCATAAGTTTTAATTTAAATTTTAAAATATTTTCACGCTAACCGGTGTGACCGAGTTGCTTTGTTTACACCCAGACGCTCCCTCTCTCTAACGACCGAAGCACCGAACTATCGCTCGTCATGAATAGTTGTGCCCCCACTGACCTCACTTAGTCTGACTAGTGAGACTGCTGGGCTAACTATTGATGATGAGACTGCGTTTTCATTAATGAATGAAAACCCTCTTTTCTTGTTTTTTCATGCTCTTCACTAGAGTGTTGCAAAGTCACTGTCCACAAACCGATCGAGGCTTTGCACGTGGACATACTTGCAATTATCTTGAGGTGGAGAGGAACTTTCGGGTTTTCTACAACCAACTGCTAGGGTTAGGTCCCCGTCCGGGGTGTTTCTCGCCAACTCGAGGGTCCTTGATAAGTTAAGGTGAAAACCCCGAGTCTTATGAGTGCGAGAGACGTAGGCAGGGAAACAGATGCTTGCTTGTTACCAGTTTAATTGGTGCTTCGTGTTTTTTTTTCTGTTTGATTGTTGTTACTGGTTGTCGACCGATTTTTGCTCCCCCTTTTACCTTTATCTTTACTTTTATCATTGCTGTTTTTGTAAGAAGCTTAAAAAATGATTGTTTTTACTTAAAAATTATCTTCAGACATCTAAGTATTTATCTTTTGATTTGTTCAGTAACTTGGTAGTCTCTTAATCTTTCGGCCTTTTAAGCATCTTAATTTTTTTATTCTTGTCTACCCTTATGATTTTTTAATAGTATATTAATATTTTTAGCGTCAAAACCCCTATATTATTTTTTTTTACTTTACTTAAAAAAATCTTTTAAGCTTTTAACCTTCAGATCACTTTGTAAGTTTTCTTTTCCGCCATCTCCCCCTCCCCCTTCCATCAACCTTTCCGCTTCTGTCGTTCTGTGATGCCCCCCCATTCACTCGCAAATGATCAAAAGCTGATTGCACGGCCCAAAAGGACGGGTCTGGGTATACCCCAGTGTATGGTGCGCTGTCTGTGGTAAAACGGCAGTGCATAAAGAGACGCACCATTGCACAGCTCCAGACTGTCCTAACGTGTGTCACACTTCTTGCAATTGAAAGCTCCACTTTCAATTGCACGGAAGTCGGCTTCCTGCGAAACACTCGTGGGAAATCAGTAACGATGTGATGTCGTTGACGACGAGGCAGAGCGCACAACAGCTGTTACTAATGAGGCTCCAGAAGACACCGAGAATGACAGTGACAGCGACTTACTGAGTCTCGAACCCAAACAATTAAAACGATAATAAAAGAATTACGAGCCGAGTTGAGTCTTTAAAAAGTTCGGGCTGAATTTTTTGAATCTGCTGCCCAAAATCTGGCTGAGAAAGAGATGCTGTTGTCTCTATTCTGGTTTTAAATTTAACAACACAGCATCAATCAAATCCAGTTTAGGTGCACTAGAAGTGGGGTCTATTGCTGCCAGTGCTAGACCACAAAAATAGACGAAGAATGCATGAACATCTCTCTCAACACAAAAAGCTTGCGAAGGGGTGGTCTTCCAAAAAGCCTAAATTTCTACAGGGAGTCGCTGCCATTCTGATAGAAAGAAAACTAATGTTGCCAACAACATAAGCAACGAAATACTATCAGCAGCAACAACACTTGAAACCACCACCACTAGTAACAGCCAGAGGCGTGTTCAGGCGCCGAAAAGGGCCCCCCCACCACCGGGGGTCAGTGCCGCCTTCCTCATCTGAGCCCCTAACAAGAGAGCGGCGCCAGCAGCTCAGTGCGAACAGATGTAATATAGGGCAGGTACAAGCCAGGTCAGTCACTGGGCAGAGAGCAAAGGAGCACTGCCAACTGTGCAAACGAACAGGTCACAGTGACGTAAATTGTTTTAGGAACTTGACCTGTTCTTACTGTCAACGTAGAGGTCACCTGGAGCAAGACTGCCGCACTCGGAAAGAGCATGAGAGGCAAGAGCTTTTATTTACTAAGCTCGCTACCGACCAGGCTAATTACAACGCCTTCTTGATTCAGTCATTAAACAAATTCCTAACGCCTCAGCAGTCATCGGGCGTATCACACGCGACGAACTGACTACCTCTGGCATCTAATACACGCCCAAACACTTGGCCCTATGCACAGCAGTATGTCAGGTAGCCTATCCATTATATCAGCCAATGTCAGGGGTTTTCAGACGAACATTGGGGTTTTAAAACATATAAATTTATAATCCACCAAAACCCCTGACATCATTGCTACCGTTGGGGACATTCCCAACCCTGATGTCCCGGGCCCCCTTTTGGGAAAGTGAATGGCTACACACGCTGGCACCGACGCGATAGGGCGATTGGCACCTTTTGTGGCATCGCTGTCTGCTTTCGTGAGAACCTCGCTGTTCTGGTGATCTCTGTGGACATCCCTGATCATCTGGAAATGATGTTCCTTAAAATTCACGGAGAATCACCCATTCTGATGTGCGTGTGCTACAGGCCCCAGTGGCAAGGCCGGGGGCCCCTTCCCTTTATCTGCAGTCACACCTTGATGCTCTCTACAAAAACATAAATGCAGCCATGCAATCATGTCGGCGACCTAAACCAATATCTTGTCGCCAGGGCATTTGAGAGTTGCTGACAGTGCATGGGTTAAAAATATGGGATTTTGCCCCCCACATTTCAGGTTCCTCACTTGCCCCTGTTATCAGTGACCTCAGCTCCGACATTTAAATTTCGTGTAGCCAGCTGGGGACTGTTGATCCTCAGACCACTTCGCTGTTCACACACAGGTGATAAACAAAAGTGGATCGAGAGGAAAATACAATAAGAAACAAAACTGGCTCTGGAATAAAGGCAAAGGGCCAGTATGCACCACAAGCTAAGGCAGGTGAGCTGGGCTAAAATTCTGAAATGGTGATATCAATAAACCCGGGGTTTCCAATATAATGAAAAACTTATTAACATTACAGAGGCGATTATACCCAGTCAGAGATACAAATGCAAACCAGGAGATCAACCATGGTTTGGTTATCAGTGTCGCACTGCTGCTGCCTGAAAAAATAGAGCCTGGCGTCGATATAAGCAGCATCCAACCCAAACCAAAAACAAACAACTGCACAAGATGGTTGCAAGAACATGCATCACATGCAAAAGAGAGCGACTAGAACAATGGAAAAATGACCTACAACAAAAACTTCTGGTCGCATTGCTTGCGATAAAATTGGTGGACCTGTATAAAGCAGCAACAAGGCCTGCTCAGGATGAAACCATACCACCATTAAAAAAAACTGATAAAACCACTGCAATCACGAGTGAAGAAAAGGCCCAGGTACTTGCCACTCACTTTGCAAGCAAAATGAGTGTGCGACCTCGACTAATTCCCCCCTCCGTCCTCTCTACACTAAAGCCACACTAAAGGGCCATCAGCATTAAAGCTGACGAAGTCAAGAAAATCCTTGTCATTTAGGGCACGAATAAAGCTATGGGTGGGACCAGATTAGTCCCCGTGTGCTCAAAGTTTGTGCTGACCAACAAGCAGAGTCCCTGTGTAAGCTTTTCAACAACTGCTTGCAAAGGAAGCAGTGGCCTTGTTTGTGGAAATCTGCTAGAGTAGCGGCGATACACAAAAAATCTGCAGCGACGGATCCTAACAATTGTAGGCCCATATCTCTGCTATCTGTTGTTAGCCAAAATATTTGAAACTATAATTGCTGAAAAAAATCACTAGGCACTTCGACGGCCACTGATTATTGAACGAGAAACAGTTTGGCTTTCGGGCAGAGAGATCAGCCTCTGACCCACTTCTCGTCCAGTCATCGTCATGGAGTCAAGCCTTAGATGATGGCAAGACACTTATGTGATCGCACTAGACATTGCTGGTGCGTTCGACAGGGTGTGGCACCGTGGCATCATCAGCAAGCTAAGGAGCTTCGGCATCAGTGGGAACCTCCTGGACCTTCTTCAAAAAATATCTCCATGGAAGATAACTTCCCGCAGTTGTGAATGACCACTCCTCCACCGAGTGCCCCATTAGTGCCTCTGTGCCCCAAGGGAGCGTCTCGGACCTTGCTTTGGAACGTCTTCTTTAATGACATCCTGCAACTCATACCGGAGGCGTCCGCGTATGCTGACGACTGCACGATGTCATTCACTTGTAAGCGAGACGACCATCAGCGAACAATAGCGCGCATCAATCAGACGCTTCAGAGCCTGGTGGTGTGGAGCCGGAGATGGCAGGTGACGCTGGCCCCGGAAGAGACACAGGCGATGGGTAATCTCCGTCGGAGGGACCGGCCTCCTTTTCCCGCTCCAAACATCCCCCTCGACGGAAAAGATTGTCTCTGCAGGACTCTGTCAAGATCCTTGGAGTAGAGTTCGATAGCGGCTTAACATACACGCGTCACGTTCAGCAAGAGGCTAAGACAGCTGCATGGAAGCTTGGATGCATCCGTCGCATCAGCCACCTCCTGGACGGGCCTGGTGTAGCAACACTTTACAAGTCGCAGGTTCGCAGTCTTATGGAGTATAGTCCGCTTGTATGGTCTGCATGTCCGCCTTCATATCTTCTTCTGCTGGATCAGGTTCAGGGGAGGGCGGAAGCAATCATACGCTACAAAACTCGGGAACCGCTGGATGTCACACTTCAACCAAGCAACACCGCGTGATGTTTGGGGGCCTTTGTGTAATGTATAAAGTTAACGTAATGCAGACTCCAATCCGGTTTAAGCCTACGCCTTCCCGCTCTACATGACTCCAGCTACGACACCCGTGGTGGACGCGAGCGACAAGAGCAAGTGCGTGTGCCCTTTGCCAGGACAGAGAACCACCTGCGCTCATTTCTGCCAAGATATGGGCGCCTCTGGAACCACATGGTCAGGAACCCCTAGCCCCATCACGCAACGTCTCAACAGTTCAAGAGTCGCGTCAACATTTGGCTCCTCAACGATATAGCAGAAGTACAGTTTTAGAGTTTTAACTAGTCCCCATATTATTTGTTTTAAAATTAGTTTTTTAGTTCTTTTTCCTTCTTAGTTTCGTTGTCATTTTAATGTTCACTTTTATAGTGCTTGCCACAGATAGTTTAACGTGTCATATGTTAAAGCTTGGGCAAAGTTTTGTAAATGTACTCTCATGTTGTGCGTGGGGACTAGCCCAACTACAATAACATTAATAATGATAATAATAATAATGAATATAATAATTACAACAATAATGATAGTAAATATGATAATAATGATAATAATAGTAATTATGATAATAATGAACAATAATAGTAATAAAAATACTGATAATAACAACATCAAGAACAACAATAGTAATAACAATAGAAATAATAACAATGATAATGATAATAATAATAATGAAAATGATAATAATAATGAAAGTAATAATAATTAAAAGTAATAATAATAATAATAATAATAATAATAATAGTAATTATTTTTATTATTATTTTTTTATATTATTATAATAAAGGTTTTAGAACTTTAAATAATCAATAATTTTTTTTTTGTGGGGAAAAATTTGGGAAAACCGACATTGGGGGACCTTTGGGCGCCTTTCTCGATTTGCGGGAGGTAGACAGGAGGGAGAGAAAAAGAGGGAGAGAGGGGGAGGGGGGGGGAGAGGGAGAGAAAAAAGAAAGAAGAGAGAGAGAGGGGGGGGAGGGGGGGGGAGAGAGAAGAGAGAGAAGAGAGAAGAGAGGAGAAAGAGGAGAGAGAGAAGAGAGAAAATAATAAAATAATAATAAAATAAAAATAAAAATAATAATAATAATAATAATAAAAAATAAAAAATAAAAATGATGATGATGATTTTTAAATAATAAAAAGGAAAATAATATTAACTTTAAATTATAATAAAAATGGTAATAAAACAATAAAATAATAAAAATGTAAAAGTAATAAATAGAAATAATAATAAAAAAATGAAAAAAAGTAAAAATATTAATAAAAATAAAAATAATAAAAATAATAATAATAATAATAACAAAAATAATTAACAAAATAAAAATTTATATAAAATAATAATAATAAAAATAATAATAATAATAATAATAATAAAAAATAAAATAATAATAAAAATAATAATAAAAATAATTATAATCTCCCAGCACCATCTAAACTTAGGAATTGAAAAATCAGTTACCCCTCTTTTAAGTTCAAAGAAAATGAAAGTTTCGATTTTGTTAAAAAGAAAGTGTTTGTTTTTAGGGTAAACTTTTTTTCGCTACATTTTTTTCCTTTTCAAATAAAATAAATATAAGTAATAAAACGCTCGTACCTAAGGCAAAAGAGAGAGAGAGAGAGAGAGGAGAGAGGGGAGAGAGAAGAGGGGAAGAGAGAGAAGAGAGAGAGAGAGAGAGAGAGAGAGAGAAGAGAGAAGAAGAGAGAAGAGAGGGGAGGAGGAGAGAGAGAGAGAGAGGGCAAGCACAAAGAGAGAGAGGAGGAGGAGAGAGGAGAGAGGAGGGGAAGAGAGAGAGAGAGAGAGAGAGAGAAAGGAGAGCAAGCAAAGAGAGAGAAGAGAGAGAGAGAGAGAGAGGAGAAGAGAGAGAGAGGAGGGGGGAGGGAAAAGAGAGGGGAAGAGGAGAGAGAGGAGGAGATAAAAAAAAAAAAAAAAAAAAAAATATGTGATGTGATGATATAATTTAAAAATTAAGAAAAAAAATTTAACTTAAATAAAAATAATAATGGTAAAATAACAATTAAAATAAAAATGCAAAAAGTAATAATAGAATAATAATAATAATAATAATAATAATTATAATAATAATGATAATAATAATAATGATCTAATAATTACTGTAATAATAACAACATTTTTGATAAAAATAATAATAATAATAATAATAATAATAATAATAAAAATAATATAATAATAATAATAATCATAATAATGATAATAATAATAATAAAAATAATAATAATTATAAAATAATATATAATAATAATAATAATAATATAATAATAATAAGAATAATAATAATAAAAATTTGATATAATAATAATAATAATAATTAATAAAAAATAATAATAATAATAATGAATAACATAAATAATAATAAATATATAATAATGATAAAATTAAAATGATAAATAATAATATAATAATAATAAAAAAATATATATAATATGTATTATAATAATAATAATAATAATAGTTATAATGATGATGATTATTATTATTGTTATTTTTATTTTATTATTATTATTATTATATTATTATTATTATTATTATTATTATTATTATTATTTTTTTATTGTTATTATTATTGTTATTATTATTATTAATATTATTGTTATTAATATTATTGTTATTATCATTATTATTATTGTAATAATAATAATCATAATAATATCATTAATAGTAATAATAATAATAATAATAATAATAATAATAATAATAATAATAATAATAATAATAATAATAATGGGGGGAGATGGGGGGAGAGAAAGAGAGAGATAGAAATAGAGAGAAAGAGAGAGAGAGAGAGAGAGAGAGAGGAGAAGAGAGAGAGAGAGAGAGAGAGAGAGAGAGAGAGAGAGAGAGAGAGAGAGAGAGGGAGAGAGAGAGAGTGAGAGAGAGAAAATAATAATAATAATAATAATGATAATAATAATAATAATAATAATAATAATAATAATAATAACAATGATAAAAGTAATAATAGTAATAATAAAAATAATAATAATAATAATAATAATAATGATAATAATAATAATAATGATAATAAAAATTATACTATTAATAATAAAAATAATAATTATTATAATGATATTGATAACATTAATAATAATTATAATGTAGGGGACATTGTATCGCACCCCCACCCTTTCAGTGTGCTCGCTCTGTCGTTCCGTGTGTGTATGCGCTCTCATTGCGTGCACAGCATTTGGGGTGTTGTGTGTGTGAAAGCATAAGTCTTTGTACGAGTACGGGAATTTTCGTATGTGGTATGCGTGATGTTGGGGTTGGGTGTGTCGGTTGGCTTTCCCATTGTCGGTGTGTAAATAGTACGTTTTATGTATTTTGCTTACTTTATGTATTTTATCTATTGTTTTCCACTCTTAATGATATATTTATTTTATGTTATTATTTGTATTGCTATTTCATGGCCATTTTTTAGCCATTTATATAGCCATTTTATGAATTTTATCAAAACTGTTCCACGTCACGAGCGTGATGTCACGGCCTCCCGCGGCCTTTTTGTACGGGCTGAAAAATACATTCGTTGTTCTACTGCACCACGGGGCGTTTCTTTCCTCCATCCTCTGGCATTTTTTACTTATACTATAAGAACTGAAACTACGTGGCCGACAGCTCCAGCTCAGAAACTGGAAAGGGCGGGAAAAGCTAAGTATTGAGCCAAATTTTAATTAAAGATAGGAGCTGGACCCTGCAAGATTGCATTTATACATACACCACATATCATATACAGCCTCGTGGTTCTTCTACTTGACCTCGTTCCCTTCTTATGTCTTCTGGTACATACTTTCCTTTCATTTTCCCCTCCTCCTACATCTTGTGTTGTTCTTAAGCTAGCCTATCCTTGCTCTTTTCTCCCTGGATTTTGCACTGTGAACTCGTTTATCAAATCCAAATACGTTCCACACCCTGGACCATTTAAGAGATTTCCCGCTGTGACATCCAAACAAGGTCATATTCCTCGTGGGTCATCAATAGTAGGGGATTTGACAGCAGGGGGTGGGCTTACCCTACAGATGCCCACTGACCTTCATGGGGAGGGACCCTGGCCCTGAATCTGTTCAAAGAAAGTGTTTATATTTAGGGTAAACATTTACATTTCGCTACATTTTTTTTCCTTTTCAAATCAAGATAAATATGAAGTAATACAACGCTCGTAGCCTAAGGCAGAAAGAGAGAGAGAGAGAGAGAGAAGAGAGAGAGAGAGAGAGAGAGAGAGATGAGAGAAGCGAGCGAGAGAGAGAAGAGGAGCAGAGAGAGACGAGAGAAGAAGAGAGAGAGAGCGAGCGAAGAGAGAGAGAGCGAGCGAGAGAGAGAGAGAGAGAGAGAGAGAGAGAGAGAGAGAGAGAGAGAGAGAGAGAGAGAGAAAATCTGTTAATCTGTAACAAATTCGATTTATTTTCCTTTATATTCTTGTTTTCTCTTTCCCACTTCCTTTCTTATTGCACAAATTATCTTTTCTTTTTCGACTCCTTTTCATTGGCTTTTCAGTTTTCTAGATACATTTTCTTCTCTCTCATTCTATTTTTTTTTTATCATTATCGTTCACTTCCTGTTCATTTATCAGATGTGTTTAATCCTTTTTTATTTCTCTCTCTCTATATATATATTTATATATATAATTATATATCATCATCATCATCATCATCATCAGCCTGGGTCAGTCCACTGCAGGACGTAGGCCTCTCCCAATCTTTTCCAACTTTGTCTGTCTTGTGTTTTTTGTTTCCAGTCTTGGCCCCCAAATTTCGTTATTTCGTCGTGCCATCTTGTCACTGGTCTGGCCCTTGGTCTCTTTATATTATCTATAACCCAGTCTGTTACATTCTTTGTCCATCTGTTATCCTGTCTCCGATGTATATGACCTGCCCATTGCCACTTTTTCTTTTTGATGCTCGCAAGTATATCTTCTATTTTTGTCTGTTCCCTGATCCACGTCGCCCTCATCCTATCTCTTAGGCTAATTCCCAGCATCAGTCTTTCCATCCTTCTCTGGGCACTTATTAGTTTCCTCTCCGGTAATTTGGTTGTAGTCCATGTTTCTGATCCATAGGTCATAACTGGTAGGACACATTGGTTAAAGACTTTTCTTTTTAAACATAATGGCAAAGAACCTCTGTGTCTGCCAAAGGCGCTCCAGCATAGACTGATGCGTCGCTTAATTTCCTCTTCGCTAGATGTGTTTGTCTGTACGAGTTGTCCTAGGTATATATACTTGTCCACTACCTCTAGCACTTCGCCTTGTACTTGTATCTGTTCGAACTGAACTCTACTGTTGAACATCATCTTAGTCTTTTTCTTGTTCATCCGAAGTCCGATTTTCAGACTTTCTCTATCTAGATCGTTTATTAGTTGCTGCATTTCATTTGCAGATTCACTGAAGAGAACAATATCATCTGCAAATCTTAGATTGTTTAGATATTCGTCTCCTATCTTGATACCCTTTCCATTCCACTCTAGCTTTTTTAATATTTCCTCAAGACAAGCTGTAAACAGTTTTGGTGAGTGGTTATCGCCCTGTCTAACACCTTTTTTAATTGGTATTTTGTCGGTTTCGGAGTGGAGCTTGATGGTTGCTGTCCCATCTTTGTATATATCTTCCAGTATTTTACAATATACCTCCCCCATCCCTGTTTTCGGATAGCTTCTAGTACTGCTGGTATCTCTACAGAGTCGAATGCCTTTTCGTAATCGATGAATGCCATACACAGTGGTTTCCTATATTCGTTTATTTTTTCCTTTATTTGGGTGAGCGTGTGGATGTGGTCTGTTGTTGAGAATCCACTGCGAAAGCCTGCTTGTTCTCTAGGCTGGTTAGAATCCAGACGGTCTGAGATGCGAGTTGTGATGATTTTTGTGAATAATTTGTAAGTAGCTGAAAGGAGGCTAATTGGTCGGTAGTTTTTTTTAGATCCTTTCTATCCCCTTTTTTATGTATCAAATAATTGTGCATTTTTCCAGGCTTTCGGAGTTTTCCTTTGATAAGGCATTTGTTAAATAGATTGGCTAGTTTCACTGTTGCAATTTCTCCTGCATCTATTATAAGGTCTATACTAATTCCATCTTCCTCCGGTGTTTTCCCTCTCTTCATGCCTTTAAGCGCTCTTTTTATTTCTTCTGTTGTGATATTAGGTACGTCTCTAGTTACCGCATTCGCTTCTATCCATGGATGTTCATTTGAGTTGTATAGATCCCTGTAAAAGTCCTCCCCTATTCTTATGATTTAATTCTTATTGTATGTTACTTCTCCATCTGGTTTCTTTATTGCATACAATTGATTTCTCCCTATACCGAGTCTCCTTTTAACTGTTTTCATGCTGGTACCTGAGATCAATGTTTCATTTGTTATTTGAGTATTGAATTTCCGTACATCTCCCTTCTTTTTATTTATAGTCTTTGTTAGTTCAGCTAATTCTATCTTGTCCCTGATTGACGATATTTTCATGACCCTACGTTTTTGCATAAGCTCTTTAGTTTCTACCGAGAACTTGCTGGAGCTTTGCTTGACGTTCTTACCGCCAACTTCTAGTGCAGATTCCTTTATTATGTCATTGAACTGTTTGTTGATTTGGTCAATGTTGAGATCTTCGTCGCTAAGAAGTGAATATCTGTTTTGGATGTTAAGGTTAAATTCTGTCGCTCTGGTCTTCAAGTTAGCTAAATTTGGCTGTGGTTTTCTTATGAGTTTACACTTTTCCCTTCTGAGGTGTAATTTAATTTGGCCTCTGACCATTCTATGGTCGCTGCCAACATTTACTTTATTAATAACTTCCACATTATTTACTATATCGCGTCTATTTGAAATTATAAAGTCAATTTCGTTTTTGATATCAGATGGCGACTTCCAAGTCCACTTCTGCTCTAGTCTTTTTTCGAAGAATGTATTCATGATTTTGAGTGATCGAGCCTCCGCAAAATCAACTAGCATTTGTCCCCTCTCATTCCTAGTACCTATTCCGTGATTCCCTATTGCGGTTTCTCCTACTGTCTTTTTACCAATTTTTGCATTAAAATCTCCCATTATTATTGTGAAATGGGTTTTTACTCTCTCGCTGGCTAAATGAACATCTTCATAGACGCTCTCTATTTCTTCATCACTGTGGCTGCAGGGTTGGAGCATAGACTTGAACAATCTTTAAGTTGTACCTATTGTTTAATTTTATTGTTACTGAAGCCACTCTTTCGCTTATACTATAGAATTCCACGATATTCTTTTCTAAACGTTTGTGAACTAAGAAGCCCACCCCTAATTCCTGCTTGCTACCCTGGGGTTTACCTCTCCAATAGAGCACATGTCCATCATTTAGTATCTTCTGTTCTTCGCCTAGTCTTGCACTAATTGGGAACAGCCCAATAAATGATCGCATTTTCAAAGTCAGAATACAAGCAAAACCTCATAACATTAGTATTATACAATGCTACGCACCAACCAACATTGCAAGT
>NC_051426.1:22936868-22939368 GCF_015228065.2 Penaeus monodon
AATGATAAAATAAAAAACTTTGTATCAGTAATAATGTTATAATAAAAAATTTGAAACAATAGTAAAGTAACAATGAAAATTAAATAATGAATAAAAATCATTTTAAAATAAAATAACAATTTTAATAGTAACATTGAGAGTATATTTTACTACTAATACTACTACAAAAGGGCCGGGCCATAATAAAGCCCGGGCGAACCCATAACTTCGCAAATCTAAAAGTAAGCAGCGATAATAAAATAAAAATAAAAAAAAGGTTACTGCATCAAAATTACAAAATCCTTAATAAATTTTAATCCGACATCGGGGTTATTTTGGCGGCGCATTTTCACTGTTTGATATTCAACCCCATTTTTAGCCGGGGGAGAGGGCCTTTGTTTTGCTGCGATTGGCTGTCGACACAAGAAAAAAAGGGCCCTTTCGGGGAGGTTTAAATTTGAAAGATTTTGGGGCAAAACTGGGATTGGGTAAGTTTATTCAGGACGGGGATTTTGCTTATAAGTTTCTTTCCTTATGCGGGTGAGAGAAATGCGCTCAGGGGCGAGCGGGGCGGGTGATTTTTTTGGCAAAAATAACTTTTTCTGGGGGTGCCCAAAATCGGGGGTTTTATTTATTTCATGCTTTGAAGTAGGGGGGGGGGGGTTTTGTGGAAATTAGCATTAAAAGTTTGTGTAGCGATGCAGTAAGGAAGGGCGGCCGGATATCTACCGTGACCCTTTCCATGTCTTTTGGAAAACGGACTGTGTCAAAAGGATGAGTATCGCGAGCTGCGCTTTCTCGAATCATTATTATCTTTTTTATTTTTATTTTTTCCTTTTTTATTTTATTATTACTATCAATTATTTCTATTTTTTGCCACATCCCTTTTCATTAACATTATTTTTATTTTTTTTTTTATTATTTTATTTCATCATATTTTCATTTTTGCATTTTCATTTTCATTATTATTTTTTTTTTTTATAATTATTTTTTTTTATTATTATTTCAGAGAATATTGTTTTTATCACCATAATTTTTATTTGGATCATATTGTTATTATTGATATTATTTTTATTATTATTTTTACTTTTTTAAACATTATTTCTTATCTTTTTTTTATATCATAATGACATAAGGAATTTCCCTTGAACCGCAGTCCTCGCCTCAACTATTTTTTCAGGTCTTGTCTTCCCCCCTTTCCTTTTTTTCTCTTTACATAACCCTTTTTCTGTCCCCTTCCTAGGGGGCGAGAGCCCCGCTGAAAGGGTGAAAGGCTGGCTTTTTGCAGCATGAACGGCCTTGGAAACCAAATGCAAAGCATTCCCTTGGTAATTTTTCTATCCTTACCCCCCAAAAGGGGCCCTGAGGGGGAATCGTTTCCTTTCCCCATGTATTTCAGGCTCGCTGCCAATAATAAAAACGTTTTAAACCCCTTTTAGGGGCTTAAAATTTTCAACTAGCCATCTAAATTTTATTTCACTGGTGCCCCCCCACTTGCTCTCCTTTGACCCGGCTCCGTGATACTAATACCCCCTTTTCCCCGATGACGAAGTCAACCCTATCCATTTTCAATCATTCCCCCAGGTCATTTCATCCTTCGAATGCCCCCTCCTTTGGCCAAAAATCCCTTACCCATCTTCATACCAGTCTTCTATATTGTTACTTCTACCCCCTTCTCCTTTTTTGTTTTCCCCCAAACAGTATACCTCTCTCCTTACCCTTCCTCTTCCCCCCGCCCTCGTCCCTGACGCGTCCACCTCTGCAAGCCTTTTGAGTACCTTTTTTGGGTCAGCCAAGTGAGATAATTATTGTGATTCGCCTTTTCAGTCCGTACTCTGACACTAGCCTTCCCTTCCAACATGTCTCGAAAAACAAGTAGGCAAATTTTTTTCGCAGTCGCCTGATCGTTATGGCTTTCAATTTTCATCTGAGTCACAAAGCTCGTGTTTATCTACCCTAAACGATCTCACTACAAACCCACTCCTGCCCCCAACCCCACTCCTCCTTAATACTGCACCGGAATGTTTTTCCCTCTCTCTGACTGATACTCACATGCCTCATCGACTGTGACCCCGTGGCAGGCGTGTACACTATTTTCCCCGAGACCAAAATAATACGATTAGCTTCCGTAACATGGCCCCCCATGAATTTATATTTTCGCTCCCCAGCCCGTGCCCTCTTTCGTGCCCAAACCGATCTGACGTTCCAAAATTTCTCTGCTCACCACGCACTCGCCAATTGTGGTGGCTATATAAGTATTTTTTTAAAACTGCCAAAAGTCGAGTTTAGGTAGTCTCAGATTCAAAAATAGGCCTTTGTGACAAGAAGCAACCGAAAGGGTTTTTTTTTCTCTTTGACCCCATTAAAAAAACCCATTTTTTCCCTTTCCCCCAGATCCCCCCTCCCTTCCCCCAACCCCCCAAAGATCTCACTCCTCTTCCCCCCCCCCGTCTCCTTTTCCCTTACCGAACCCAAACTCACCCACCCCCCCTCCCTTTCCCCCCCTTCTACCCCCTCCACC
>NC_051426.1:22946868-22959368 GCF_015228065.2 Penaeus monodon
ATTGATCCCTTCTTGGTCTATCTTACTTCAGCACCCAAACACTCAGGATCCAACGACGCAATTGGGAAAACTAATGAGCTCAAACAACATCAGCCACTGTCCGTAAGGTAATGCTTCGGGTCTTTTCCAGATGTTATCTGAGAGCAACTGTGGCGTTTTGGCAATGGCAATTCTTCTTCCTATCTGGTGAAATATAGATAATATATCTATATATATATATAATATATATATATATATATATAAGAGAGAGAGAGAGAGAATGGAGAAACGAGGGGAGAGAGAGAGAGGAGAGAGAGAGGATGAGAGAGAGAGAAGGGGAGATGAGAGAAGAGAGCGGCGATGCGAGGAGAGAGAGAGACAGTGGGGGGGGAGGAAGGAAATTACAGAGAGAGGAGAGAGCGAAGAGAGGGAGGGAGAGAGAGGGAGATTTGGAGAGAGTAGAGAGAGAAGAGAGAGAGTGAGACGAGAGAAGGAGAAGAGAAGGAGAGAGGAGAGAGACGAGAGAGAGCGGGGGCGAGCAAGCGTAGCGAGAGATACGGGGGAGGGGGAAGGAAATAGAGAGAGAGAGAGAGCGAGTGGGGAGGAGGAATAGAGAGAGAGAAGAGAGAGAGAGAGAGAGAGCGGGCGAAGCGAGCGAGAAGAGAGATGGTTGGGGGGGAGAAAGGACATAGATGAGAGAGATAGAGAGAGTAGGGAGGGAGGGAGAGTATGAGAGAGAGAGAGAGGAGGAGAGAGTTGAGAGAGAGAAGAGGAGAGAGAGAGAGCGGGCGAGCGAGCGATAGAGAGAGAGAGGGGGGGAGGAAGGAAATAGCGAAGAGAGGCGAGGAGAGAGCGGGGGGGGGGGGGCGTGCGGAGGAGGAGGCGGGGTGGGCAGAAGGAAAGATATATATATATATATATATATATAATAATATATATTATATATAATATATTAGAATATATATATAGAGAGAGAGAGAGAGAGAGAGCGAGAGAGAGAGGAAGAGGAGAGAGAGAGAGATGAGAGGAGAGGAGAGAGAAGAGAGCAGAGAGATAGAGAGACAGAGGAGAGAGGGAGAGAGAGAGAGGAGAGCCGAGATGAGAGCGCAGAGAGAGAGAGAGAAGGGGGGAGAGAGAGACGAGAGAAGGAGAGAGATGAGAGAGGGGGCCGAGATGAGAGACCGGAGAGGAGAGAGAGAGAGAGAGAGAGAAGAGAAGGGGGGAGAGAGAGAAGGGGAGAGAGAGAGAGAGAGCGGGGGCGAGCGAGCGAGAGAGAGAGTGAGGGGGAGGAAGGAAATAGAGAGAGAGAGAGAGAGAGAGAGAAAGGAGAGAGAGAGAGAGTCAAGACATCAAGAGTGATATCAAGTATAACCAAGTTATTTTTTCTTCCAAATCTGATCTGCTTTATTTTCTTTACACAAAGGAAGGAAGAGGGAGCAAGGAAGCGATTTGTTTTTGTTATTACTGTATTCTCTTTCTTCTTCTTCTTGCGTCTGTTTTACTTACGGGTCTTACTTTCGCTTTTTATTTATTTATTTTATTTTATTTATTTTTTTCTTATCATCGTTCGACGCAAAGGATCTATTTCTCCTTTTTCATTCTTTTTGCGCCCTTCACTTATTTTTTTTTCTCCTTTCGTATTTATCTTCTTGCTCTTTCTTTCTCTCTCTCTCTCTTTCTCTTTTTCTCTCCCTTCCTCTCTTTCTTTCTCTTCTCTCGCTTCTCTCTCTCTCTCTCTCTTTTTCTCTCCCTTTCTCTTTTTCTCTCTCTTTCTCTCTCTCTCTCTCTCTCTCTCTCTCTCTCTCTCTCTCTTCTCTCTCTCTTTATGTCTCTCTCTCTCTCTCTGTGCCAGGATTTCCCCAGGAGGCAAGACAAATGCGGTATTGAGTGTGCCACCGCGGCCCCCCACCCTCTATCGTGCCCCTTCCGCCAGGCATTACTCTGGTATTTCCAAACTGGCTACGGGGAATATGTATATATATATTTTTTTTTCTTTTTTTTTATTAATTTAATGGTACTCACAGGACACGTATTACCATTTTTATTTTGTTTTTAACAGAATCCTAGATACAAAACTATATTATTATAATCCAGTACTTCCAGAAGGGCAATGTCTATGTCGCCTTTCCCGCTTTTGAAGGTAATCGTCCAATCCTTTATGTTGATGACGGTGTTCATCAAAACAGATATTTGACAAAAGGCTTATATCAGAGGTGGATGCCACAGGATTCTTCACTGAGCGACAGAAGCCGCCGTAATCTATTTTCAAAATTCCCTCCACATCATATTGTTAATATAAACCTGAGCTAGCCTTTTTTTTAGTTTTTAGGCCTTGTTTTTCAATATATTCCAAAGCAAATCTCGTGATTCCACCTGTATCAATAAGGAATGTTATGGGGGTGCCTTGCCTTTGCCGGCGGTCACATCGAAGCTCAAGAAGGGACAAATGTAATGTGACAGGTCGCTCACGTGGCGGTCTTGAATCTCGTGGAGCCTCAAAAGCTGGAGTCAATGTTGATGACACACTAGAAGTCGGTGAGAAAATCCATGGCTAACATACTACACGCCTTTTCGCTGACAGCGCCCACCAGGAAGCTATAGACAATTTCCTGCGATGATTGGCCTTTACCCAGAAAGAGCGACAGAGAAGTTTTTCCCAAGATTTTCACAGTGTGGCTTGAATATTCTTATTTCCTTGACGTCGCACGGTTCTATATCCGTTGAGTCTACATAAGAGCGCAGAATTACGGAATCCTCGGAACCCGTATCTACTGTGAATGAAACATCACGTTCCTTTGTTCTAGCAGTGAGAGTGAAATGATGTTTTTTTTTTCGCTTCCAGGCAAGATCCACGGTGAATCGCTCCTCCTCGTCTCCCGAGAGGTCAAGCGCCTTGAGCAAAGTCTCCTCTAGAGGCAACGCGGCTGCGGACCTCGCCATGTTTCTCTCTTCTTGAAGACTGTCTTGCACAAGAAGCTGCTGTGGAGATGCTGCGCGCTCTCGCTACTGGCAGTCCGGAGCCTCGCGAGGGGGGTATTGGCGTCAGGTAAAGAGGTTATCGTGTCCACATGCGAGTGTGTCGTCGAGTGTGTGTGTATGTGTGTGTGCGTGCGTGTGTGCGTGTGTGTCCGTGTACGTGCGTGCGTGCGTGTGTGTATGTGTGTGTGTGTGTGTTGTGTGTGTGTGTGTGTGTGTGTGTGTGTGTGCGCGCGTGTGTGTGTATGTGAGTGTGTGTGTGTGAGTGAGTGCGTGTGCGAGCGTACGTACGTGTGGGTCGTGTGTGTGTGTGTGAGTGAGTGTGTGTGTGTGTGTGTGCCTACTTGCAGAAGGGTTGCAAAATCCTTTAGAAAAATGCCTTAAAACAGAATATAAGGCTTGAAAGCAAGGGGGGGAGGTGGAAGTCGTCTTGTGTTTGTGTGTGTGTGTGTGTGTGTGCGTGCGTGCATGTGTGTGTGTGCGTGCGTGCGTGAGTGTGTGTGTGTGTGTGTGTGGGTGTGCGTGCGTACGTGCGTGCGTTCGTGTGTTGTGTGTGTGTGTGTGCGTGTGTGTGTGTGTGTAAGTGCGTGCGTGCGTGTATGTGTGTGTATGTGTATGTGAGTGTGTGTGTGTGTGTGAGTGTTTGTGTGTCCGTGTGTACATGTGCGTGCGTACGTGCGCGCGCACGTGTGTGTGTGTGTGTGTATGTGTATGTGCGTGCGCGCATGTGTGTGTGTGCGCGGTCTCCCTTTGAATGCAAATACTGTGCAGAGAGCAGTGCTGTGAACTCCATCAGGAATTAGGAATTGCTTTAGAGTAATTTATTCAGATTCATACCTTTTGTGCAATTGTCAAAGTAAGTGAGTCAGCACGTGTTTTATGCTGCCTCAGTGTGCTCGTGATGATCTTTCCTCATACGTATTCATCAATACTCTTTTTTTTATAGATGAACAATTTGACAATTATAGCTATAAACGAAAAACAAAGCGTTTGAAATGTATAAATGATACATACTTTGATATTCATTAACCTGAATGCAGTATTAAAATCGTCATTGTTAATTCTTGCAATTGTCAAGCTATATATATATATATATATATATATATATATTTTATATATAATATATATATATATATATATATATATATATGTAGCCGCCGCTGGTATATCACATACTTCATATTATGGTGTATCATATATTCTGTATATCACTTATTCTGTAACACTGCAGTCGGAGAGGCTGTATAGTATAAAATTCATCTTCTGTGTCACAACCTCCTCGAGGAGGCCTAGTCGGCTGTGACCGCCGGGCCCACACAGGGTCCGTATCAGCCATAAGAGCTGACCTGTCAGAACTTGTTTGTGTGAGGGGCGTCCCCTAGGAAGTGATGGTGGCTCTTCATGTGATCGATGCTGGAAAATAGGGGGGTCGTGACCCAACTAATGTATAACATATGAAGTAGAATGTTACTTGACGTCGTAGCATATGTATGTTTAAAGTGAGGGCAGTTCGAGGAGAACCTCCGTGCCGTCAAGACCCCATAGCATACTGGAATCAGCTGATATTCTGACTGTTTCCCGCAATGCGTATGTATCCAATATTGTAGGAAGTTCTTTATCTTATAATCTAATATATATTGTTATTAGTGGTTTTTTATGTATTGTATGATTAACAGGTTTGACCGCTACTGAATAAACCTTAAGCGAGTGCTACGCAGTGGTATCAGTCACCCCACACCCTTTGACAAATCATAGGCGTTCTTGGGGCGGCCACAGTCAAACCGCAAAGGGTGCTAATTACCAAGACGACCTAACACGGAGTCGACGGTGAAGTACATCCCTGTCAGCGACGGAAGGCAAAAGGGCAGCGCGTGGCGGCTGCTAGCACGGGACGAGGACATCCTGAAAAACCACCAGTCAACAAAACTCTACGGAACTACACGCAGGTTTACGAAAAAGCGCGAACCCATCGCCCCCCGGGAGAGGTACATTAGACTGGCCTTTTCCCGGGAGGACAACGACTTTCGTCGATAAAATAAGGTGGATGAGGGAGGTCAGCCAGCTGCCGCCCCTCCAAGAGGAAGGCCCGCTAGACATGGTGCAGGGGAGATGGATATCCTCGCGCTAGGGTCTTTTGACGACGAGAACAACAACAATATTTGGCCCTGATGATTAATGGCACTTTTGCGGGGATCTCTCTGCAAAAACAAAGAAGCTTTCAGCCTAAAAAGAAAAAATACGGGAATACCTGGTTAACCAAAGGTTTCCGAAGGGGGCGGCCGCTGGGGAAAGCACTGCATCTCCGGGTGTTTTTAAGCCGGAGGATCTATAAGGACGGACAGCCCTTGAACAGGCTCATCATTATATGGAGCGGTGAACAGCCGCCACCTACAGAGTACCAATTCTTTGGTAGATACATAGAGCCGAGCTCCATTCGACCGTGGTGCTCAGAGGTTGTAGTCTGCTACAAGTGTCAAGGTTATGGCCACGTAGCTAAATATTGCAGGAAGGACACAGCGTGTGCTGTCTGTGCAGGAGCTCACCAGGCAAAGGACTGCCCTGCAAGAAACGAGGAAAAAGGGCAACGACAACGAGGACGCCGCCACCATCGTGAAGAGGTGCGTCAGGTGCAGAGCGGAAGGTGTGACGGCCTGGCACCGTAACTGCCCCCACAAACCGCCACGAGCACCCCCCCCCCCACCTGCCCCGACCGTACCCATCGACCGCGGAGTGGCGATGCCCAGCCCAGCCCACACCCCACCCAGGCCGCGTGACGTCACCAACCCCCCAGAAATTCCCGCAACTGCCAGGGGGATTCCCCATCCTAGGAACAGTGCCACGGAGAAACCATTGGTGAAAAAGACATGGATACGGCCGAGGGAAATAAGAAGCACCCGGCAAGAGATTGCTGAAATGAAAAAAAGCATCAGGCAAGAGATTGCTGAATTGAAAAAAAAATGATAATGGAGAACAAAAGTGAGCGTGTACACAGGGAAAATGTGCGTTCTGATGATGTTAGTGTGTTTGAAAATACAATGAGGTTCTGATATTATTATTACGCACGTGCGTTCTGATGATGTTAGTGATGTTGAAAATACGAATGAGGTCTCTGATATTATTATTACGCACGACGGACCATCTGAAAACAGTGACGACAGTGACCGTAAAAATGACGCTGACGAAGATGCGAAGGAAACGGCCGATCTGTGGACATCACTCAGAAAATGCTATCAGGTAAAGGATTATGCGTATAGTATCAATACACGGAAAGCGCGCAAACATATAAAAAAAGAAAATACAACCAAATACGCAAAAGCAGTACAAGAAATATGCAGACTAAGAGTTTCATCAAACAGAAAAATTTTACCAATCAGTTAAAAATAGGGTGTGATGGGGGCAAGAAAACAATTACTTTTCTTCATGGAATATACGTTGGGGTCAACCGTAGAATTAATGACTTGCTTTACTATATTCATAACAATAATGTTGACGTTATCTGTTTACAAGAGCCCTTCACATCAGCCACTAAAATAAAAACCGCCCCTAGAATTAGAGGCTACCACTCCTATACGAACACAGGAATGACAGGCCTATTGACTTTTGTCAGTGACACATACCGCATAAGTTGGGGCAGAAATCTAATGAAATAATGTGCAGTATCAGCATTTACATATTCGAACAGCCTCTGGGTTTTTCTCTCTGTACAATGTATAAAGCAAGGTGTAGAAAGTTTCAGACTGATTCACTGCCCAACTTTCAGAATCACGGCACAATATGCATGGAGAAATTTTTAAAGCTAGACATTATACATTTGGAGATAGTCAATGCAATGAAAATGGCGAAGAGTTCCGACATTTTATGAACAACAGATCTATGACAGTATATGATACAGACAGGCAAACTCACGTGGCGGGGGGCAGGCTACATTATGTAATAGGAAGGGATCTTGTGCATGGAAACGTCAGAAGCATGCTTGCAACAGAGCTAATCAGTGAGCACTTTGCAATAGTAAGCTGGTGGCAGATATCCCACTTGGGGATGGTGAATCCATTATATGCTATGCTGATGACATATGCGGCAGAGCATCATCACAAGCGAGGATGCAAATAATTATCGACAGAATCACAGCAAAGGCTCATGAGTGTGGATTAGTCATTTCCGCTGAGAGTCTGAGAGTCTCCCAGAGTCTCTAAAGAAGAGACTCTGGGAGAGATTGAAACCTTTGAAAGTTCTTGTCGGAAGAGAACATGGCATCAATGTTAAGCTCGCTAGACTGTTTTTTCTTGGCTTTTTTAGGTCAGTTGTAGACTACCATGCACGCACTTGTTGCAGTGTAAGGAATCAGAAATAGGTAGTTTGGAGGTAGTGCAAAATGAAGCTATGAGGATTATCCTCGGCGCCCCGAGAACAGCAAGGATAGTAAACATGAGATCAGAATTAAACTTACCATCCATTTCTGATAGAATAACATTTATTTCCACCATATTTGGGGTCAAAGCTCTAAGGGAACCCTCGTATCTCTCAGATTTCCAAAAACAACTGCAACATAAAATCACGCAAAGAGACGTACTAATCACACACACGCGCGCCCCCTGATACACAAATCTCCATGAAAATTATAAAACTCAATGTTCCAATTAGTAAAATACCAAAGGTTTGCGCTCCATTCCACCATGGAAGAATTCAACATTGATCGTGCACCTTACATGTCTAAAACAAGAAAACAGGGTGCATAACTATGTGTTGAAACAAATTGCGCTAGCAACGGTAAAGGAACACACAGAATCTATGGGCGATGATGCGTATGAGTGTTACGCCGACGGATCCGTACAGTCTGGATACAAAGCTGGTTGTGCTTGCGCTGTATACAAAAATGGCTTACTGCAACATCAAGTTAATATGAGAATACAAAACTGGGCCAGCACTACATAAACGGAGCTGGCAGGTATACTCCTCGCAACGGAATTCTTAATGTCTAGGGGCTCTGGAGTAGTTTTCTGTGACTCTCAAAGTGCTCTTCGGACGCTAAATTCTTTCAAAGCAGGTGCCGATGAAGAAAAATTTTGAGTTTTCTTAAGCGTAAACGTAACCTATGCAACAGAGCGTAATTTCAACATTTCAATTTGTATGGATACCATCTCATGTTGGCATACGCAAGCACGACCACGTAGACAAATTGGCGAAAGAAGCCTGCAGCAAGGATATTGTGAACATAAATCTTGGGATGCCTCTTGCTAGGGTTGCACATATATTGAAAAGTTCTCATAAGGAAGAACTAGTAGATCTGATTAACACTCAAAGGCCTGAAAGCTGTACCATAAGGCACTACGATCAGTATAGAGATGACAAGCCTTCCTATGGGTGGCACGGAAGTCAAACCAGTGTGACGTAGTTATTGCCAGAATACGTTTAGGTTACAGAATGTACTGGCAACTGCACGGTGCAAGAAGTGCAGATGAATCTAGATGTAGACTGTGTAACGAAGAAAACAAACGAACGCTTGAGCACTATATCTCGGAATGTCATGTGATACAGCCTTTCAGACCACCTAACATGAGGTATAAAGAACTATGTGAATATTTCATTTCATCTGATACATTGGAAGATATACTCGTACTATACCCTAAATTTACTATGTGATAACTACCGTAAGCAAATAACAGTGTTATTCAAACACAGTGGCAAAAGCATATGTAAGTAATCATTTTTGTATGATGTATGATTTATATTTCTATTTTACCTTGTACAACTACAGTAGTTACAGACTACTGTACAATGTCAGATATATGTAAAACTGTAATCATGATTGCCCACGCCTGAGCAGATAGCCAGGGTGGTAAACTTACTTAACTTAACTTACAAAAGACCAATTAGGATGTGTATTCTCAAGTCAACGAGAGAGAAAGAGAGTTAAGTGTATTTTCACTGTTTACAAAAGGCCTGTTAATATGTTATATGTATTGTAAATTTTGAGAATATACAGATCGAGGAATCCCAAGTTTTCTTTTTCTTGGTTTCGTTTTATCCTTGGTTTCTTTCTTTCATTTTTTTTTGTTTGTTTTATTTCTTTTAACTACTTTTAAAGAAATATGGACTCTAATAAACATGATAAGTTAAAATAAAGTTAATATGAACAGAGCCTTGGAAAAATCATGACTATTAATAATTTTCTACTTCAATACAAAGTTATATAAATAATAAGTTAAAAATACAAATACAAGAATCTATAACTGCTTACTATTGAGCTGGTTACGCTGTATCTACACACCTTGCTACCATTCCATACTCTGCAAGACCCGCGTTGCAGTCTTATTGCAAAGTAGAGGTGCACTACAACGTTAAATGGACCGATAATATGAACGTAAAAGGAAAATGGAGAATACTTCTAATAAATATCTAATATTAATCAGTAAGACTATCATTTTCATTATTTTTGTTAATATTAGTTTCTATTACTGCCACCAACAATGGATAGTCATGTTATTTATCATTATCAACATCATATTTTTCTTTTCATTTTTCATATATCTTTTCTCATTTACATGCATACATATTGTCTATCAGACAGATTTGCTTATCCTTTAATTATTATTATTATCATTTTTAACTGCTATATTCACGAAACCTGCTACCCACATATCAAAATCATTTCAGCCATACGAAAGTAGCCCATTCGTGTGTACAGACTGTAAGAACCCTTTTTAGGTTCTTTATAAAGTTGTTAATGCCTGGGGTGTCTAAATTCAATCTTCACTCTTATGCCTTTTATTTCTTACAGATAACATGAAGAACAACCGTGAAGAACAATTTTAAATGTAAATTAACATAAAAATGTCTACACAATGGTGCTGCAGCAGTTACACAAACATTATCAAGAATAAATCAATACAATCATCTTGGTACATTACATAAACTTGGCCAGAGGTACTGATGCCAAATCAAAGAATAAACATAGATTAACACTTGACTCTCACCCATATTATCCTCTAAAGGCCATTTACCAACTTTCCATCGGCTGCCGAGAAACACTACACAGCCTACAGCACAAGAATGATAATATTTAATGCTACATCAAACCTTCATTGACATCACCATTAAAAAGGATTGTCTCGAACAGGTCACATGTTCAGCAGCTGAATACACTAAAGTATAACTATTCGAAACACTGGTTAACATGGGTTACTCCTACTATCTAGGATCGCCTAGAGTCTCTACCGTTGTGTAGAGCACAGTCTGGTGGGTGAATTCCATCAAGTACCCTTGAAAACCACCAGAATTTCAGGTCTCCAGCCTTCCTATCTCTGTCATCACAAAGAAGCTCTAAACCACGCTGTCGTTTCCTTCGTTTCTATACACACAGTATTTATTTCGACAGCAATGCAGGCTCGTATAATTCCATACCGGAATACATTTTTCAACCTTTAGAAAACATTATACGGTGAGAACACTCCACAAAATACAAATTATAAAACAAGGATTTTAGGTTCTCGAAAGACAGCCTTTTAACTTCAAAGAAAGCGGAAATAATTTCATGACATACTTAAGCAAACACAGAAAATAAATCCACAGAAATCAAGAGGTTTAGAACTTACACACCAAAGCATGCATAATACAAATAAACTAATCGCTGTATGCTACACAGACATTTAACATACTGCGAGGACCAGGATGGTCTTTCGAGGGACTGTATTTAGCGGTAAGACACCATAGCCTTATTGTTCTGCCTTTTCTGGCATCAGACCGTGACCAGGACTTGAACCTTCACTTGGAGAACCACTGGCCACTGTAACGGATCCGGATATTACTGTGTCATGTTAAGACCATATTTCGAACGTGTCAAAGCTCGCCCCCACTTGCGGAAGTTGGTCAAAGAGGTAAATAAAAGGCTAAGCTAAGCTAGGTGAAACTTACCGTGTAGAAACACTGAAAGCATAAATTTTATTATGGTGAATATGAGCAAACCCCTGTATACAGTATTTCAGTATTACGTGACATAGCCGTTCAGGCCATCTAGCATCACACGCAAAGAGATTTAAGCACATTTCATGTCATTTGATGTACTAGCTTCCAGAGGGTTCCACATATATCCTGATACTTTGTAGAGCAAGGTCTATATACACTTAATTAGAGATTGCCTAATACCTTTGCAGTTAACCGGCAAGGTAAATGAAGGACAGGTATTCCTCCAATCACACAGAATCAATATGTATGTAAAAGAAGGGGAAATGGATACGCATTGCAGTAAACATCGGAAACTTTACCAGAAATAATGTTATGGTATGTATAAAGTGAAAGAAAACTATCAAGCAGAATGCATAAAAAAAAAGTCGGATGAAATTCTTCAGGGCTACCTTCCTCTCTGGGAAATTAGTCGTTTTCAGTCATGATATTCCATTTAGTATACGATTCATATCATTGCTTGATACCACAACTACACATTGCCTGTAATGATGTTACAAAGGTATACATTCAATGTTGTACGTTTATTATCATATTTGTTCCACGTTCCGGTATCGTTCGTGGCTATGCTCGCACCTTACTTAACACGCATTTTCCCAGGGTCTGGCATTCTCTTAGCAAATTATAGCCACCCCCCCTCCTCCATTTCAATGTATCCATAATTTTAGCCCATAGAATATAAAACCAAAATCCTGCAAAGCTTCTCCAGATGAACTAATGAGATTTATTAATAAATGCTCGTGACGACGTCCCGTCCATTAGCCCGCGGTGGTCTCCTGCAGTGACCAAGCCAAGGTAAGATCAAACCTTTACCTTTCCTATTGGCTTCACGGTACCTAACATCATGCCCTCTCGTGTATGTTAATATTTCAGTCTCTTTCTTCAAGCTGTTGCACTTGGCAGAGCCAGATTGATGACTGATGAGGACCTCTACAGTTAGCACACTTGAAAGTGTTCTCAGTACATTCTATAGTGAGCTCCAGCACATTCACCACAAGTAAATTTGCTAGTATCTTTATTATTACATCGTAATGAGGTGTGCCAAATTTTGGCATCAGTTATACTGCATAAGTTTTTTAATACAAGGTCGCAATTGGACACGTTCATATCCTACTGTGACATATTCTGGAATTTTACTTGAAGCAAAAGTCAAAATAAAGTCCGTTTTTTGTTCGCACATTCCCATCTTTCTTGGTCATGCCGTTCACGTTCTTCATATTTTCAAGAATTTCACTCTCCTCCATTGTCCGCAAATCCCTGTTAAAGATTATTCCTTTTACAGTTATTTGGGCCAACGGGGATAGTTGCTTATACTTTCAAATCATGAATCTGCGTCAGTTTAATTGAGGAATTAACCTGGGAGTTGAATTGCACTTTTACAAGGAGGATACCATCTTGCAATTCTCTTACAAAATTAAAATCACCGGCCACTTGGCCATCAAGGATCTTCTTGATAATGAAGGGGTTAACATTCAAAAGCGACTGATTTTCATTACGCATTTGACAAATAGTGGGTTTCGGACCCTGGGCCCGTGCCCGTTATCCTGAAGGGATTAGATAACCCTTAACTATTGTTCAATCAACCT
>NC_051426.1:22964368-22969368 GCF_015228065.2 Penaeus monodon
ATTATTACTTTTGGGAAACAATTATGGACGTATACAGTTGCAATTTTTATTCTTTTGAAGTATACTACAAACCACAGTAACCATACCACACTATTTAGCCACACTGACTCAACCAGGGGCTTTTACTGACTGGCAAACATCAAATGTATTTTCCTTGATAACTTTCATGAGAGGCCAAACTAGGGGAAATTCTATGTTGAAATTAGCACTTACAATATCTAAAGGTAAACAAAACAAGGTAACCACTCATAAAACTCCCACATTATATTTTTCATCTTATTCTCATGGCTGTCATTAATTTTCCAGACAAATTTTATTAACATTACGGCCCTGCTACTAATCATCAGTCCAACCATGTGGACATCTTCATAAGCACTCCTGTCAGACTAAACCAAGCACTGATCAACTTGGAGGACTTGGCATAAAGATGAGATGAATTCCTGAATTTCTGTATGTTACAATTACATTTCTTAAACACGGAGGTGTGGTTTCTAAACTGTGCTGAAATGGGGTGTACTGTAAATCTTCAAATTGTCCATGCATTTACATAACACCTGTTAATTTTGCGTTAAACATTGTAATACTATCCTTAATTATAAGAAAATCTTTTCACCTTTCTACTGCGAACTATATTTCCCATATATATGCTATATTAAGAACAACAAATCCAGGAGCACATTTAATAAAGTCAATCATTTTGAAAAAAAAAATAAGAAGGAAATTTTTGTGCTAACATTTTTCTGCCATTATATTCTTAATCCTACTAATCATGAAAAAAACCCAGAATCATACCTGGTGCTCCTGGAGGTTAGAGGAACCTGGTAACTCCTAAGTGTCAGCTGACTCAAAAACAAGTGCAGCTGACTTTTCTGGATGCTCTGTAATCTGATCCTGACTTGTCTTGACAGGTTTTGTGACAAATTTATTAGTCACTGATGTTTCATTGCAACTGCATGTGCCGATTTGTGCTGTGTCTGCATCAGCTGAAGTAGTGCTGTCAACAGGATTAGAACAGATGTTGGTAATTTCTTCTACTTCTTCAGTGTTCCCAGTTGTTGCAAAGGCCTGAGATGCACCGACTGGGCTGTAATTGCTGAAAGTCTCATCCAAACCAGTCCCTAGAGTAATAATTTCTGTGTTCCTACCAGGACATCCTGAGTGCTATCTACGACTTCCCCTTGGGGCTCTTTAATGAACTGGATGGTCTTCTGGCTGTCCGTGGCTGCTACAATTTGTGTGGTCTGAGAGTCAGGGGCAGGAGTATCGTGCGAGCTCTCCATTTCACTGTCTAAGACCTGCATTGACAGGCTGAGGTCTGGCGTCATATCAGAATCCCAGCTTACTTCTTGGTGTCCTTGCTTCGGTGTCTGCTGCACCTGCAAGTTTTACCATATTATTTGATTTATCACTTCCCTCCTCTATTATATCTCCCTCTTCTCTATATGGATTTCAAATATGATTTTTTCCATTAGGAAATGTACCATCATGCATATCTACATGCTTTTTTTGCTCTCTACATAACTTACATGCATCAGAGGCAAAAATTACCTGAGTATCTTCAAGTTCTTCTCCTTCCATAAGCACTGGCTGATTGCCGAAGTATTCTGAATATGCACTCTCTTCTTTGGTTTTGCTTATTATTCGATTCGATTAATTGAGTACAGCAATACTTTCATAGTAAGGAGAAGGATAAAATAAAATTTCCTTACTAAATAATGTTGCAGACTACAGAATTTACGTACTGTTATATATATAATGTGTATCCCCATCCTTTTTACTATATTTTGCCATTAGCTACATAGAAACTACTTGCAATGAATGAATAAATCTATGGGGAGAAAAATACTACCTCAAAATCCATACAATGACTGCCGTACATAGAGAGACATATATGAGAAAACAGACCTAAAAATTGTTGTATCTTACAAGCATTCTTATGTCAACCTCACATGACACACGAGAAAATGAAACAGAAGACTGGATACTGACTTCCTTTATCTTTTGTTCTTAAAGATCATCATGGCATCTAAGTGTCCCATAACCTTCTGGGCTTGTGAAATGTCCACTCCAAGGCGTCGGCTCAATTTAGGGACTGTTAGCCAGGCGTAGTAGCCCCTTAGAAATTCTAAAGCGCGGCGGAGAAGGCATATTCGCTGGACCTTCTCCTGTTAATATTTCAGTGGGTAAAGTTGACCAACTTAATAAAAATGCGAAATACGTTATTGTCTAATGATCCAATATGTCAAGTTCTACAAGTAAAATGGGTGAAACAGTAAATATTCCCTAGCGTCTTGTGTATCATGATGAAATTAAAGAAATTCGGGTTTGCGAGTCCAATCATTTCTAAAATGAACACCTAGATGCTCAAAATTTTAATCCCTGATAACAGCTCACACTTTACCTATGCAACCAATGTGTTACCTTGGTCATGCCCCTGAAGGAGGAATCTGTACAAGGCAATCCTGATGTGACAGAGCACTGCAGACACACATGCCGCTCGGGAACCTGGTCCTTCTTTGACAATTTGAAGCACAGCTGTCAAAGGAAGATTATTTAGAAAAAATATATATAGTTATCACTACGAGGTCAGTTATTGCAAAAATAACACGATGACATTTCAAAAAGACTGCAACAGAAAAGAGGATGAATAACTCACTGCATGCTGCCATGTTTTGCAGATATCGCACAGTATCATGAGGCCATCATCATGGTGCACTCCACATTCACACCTCACAGGCTCTTCATCTTTCATGGCTGATGTATCACTCATACCACTGGCTGTTGAGATAAGCGTTGTGGTTAGTGAGGAAACGAGTTACACAGGAAAGAACATAAAAACCTATGAATAAACAAATGATTGAATAATAATAGTAGTAATAAAACAATAAGATAGAAATACTAATAAAAGTAAGAAATAAAAAATAAACTACATTACATACAGTTGTACTAAATGATGTGCTAACACTGACTCCAAACCCATATTTTGTCTGTGTTGAGTAAACACACTCTACAGACAGGAAATGCAACTGGTGAAAAAGTATTTTCACCAGCTACAGTTAGCACTGATGATTGTACAAAAATGGTGACTAGACCTATTAAAAAAAGGCAAGTACCATGCAAAACCATTGACCTGAACCAACTAGCAAGCACACATACAAACACCGTTATACATGTGTGGATAAAATGAGTTTCCTCAACTAGCCTGATGCTGTGGGGGTGACAGCAGATGGGAAGGCAAGCAAGCGGAGACTTCTTCGAACACTGGTACACCTGTCCTGGTCCTCCTTTGCTTCAACCTCAGGGACAATCTGCACTTCCTCACCTCTCTCAATAGAAACAACCTGTGCCACTGAGCAGGACTTGGACACAGGAGTGATGCTTGGCACACAGTCATCCTGGGGGGTGCTTTCAGACCTTAGCTGGGGATCAGCACCCGTGGAATCGTGCCTGTCTTGGCCAAAGCACATGCTTGCTGCTTGGTCATGCTTGAGGGGAAGCGATTCCTGTGGCTTGTGACCTGCTGCATTAAAGAATACTGAGAAAACAGAAAAAAGTGCCCATTTATGTACTTCACTTCACAAAGTAGGCTGATAATTTCTTGAGTTGGAAACAAGTATCATGACACTCAAAATGAATCTGTTAAGTGAATAACTTATACAGTTTTTTAAAAGTATATCTTTAGATAAACTTACAAATTACCTTAAACCAATTAATACCCATTTTTGCTGTTATAATATTCCAAGAGAACTACACAAACCTTGGATCATTTCATAATCAATCAGCGTATTTGTTTCTCCTTCCCTGAAGCAATTCATCTAGAGCCTCTTCTTTTGTTTACTGAGAAGTGAGTGAATCTGGCTGAATGAATTTTGAGCAAGTGCGATAGATTTACGACCATTCCCAAAAAGTATTTTTGATAAGATATCTCAAATTGGAATTCTGTTCGCGGTTGCCTTAGCAATATAAATCTGTGATCCTTATAGAGTGAAATTATTTTTCAGAATCCCTCAAATCTCTACAATCAAAAGTGGTCAACCAACCTGGACACTTGATTATTTGTGGAACTGTGCCAAATGGTATTTCACGAAATGTGTTTTATTGAAAGATATTTTCATATCCTACAAAAAATACAGATTACATTACACAGATAAAATGAAGTGTAACATGCTACAGCATTTTTATATGTTGTATATCTATATATCATTTCTCTCTCACTGGATCAAGTCAAGATGATGCAATGGTGTAAGCATAAGCCATTAATGTTTGTAATATATATGCCATATGAAGGTTCTAAGCACCAATAATAGCAAACAATAAAACGAGTAATGAGTTACCCTAAAACACTGAAACACACTGGAGAAAAAAACAAACCATAAGAGAAATCACACTCACTCAGACACACACCACACAACTGTAAATAACAACATATATGCACTAACACTGTGGAACACGGTCAGCAAAGTTCTTTTTGGAGCGCTTAAGGCAGCGGATGACAACAGGATCACTAGAAGACAGAGGATTCTCTGGATTCTCTAGCCCAGATGCTTCTGCCTGTTCATTCCCTGCCCGGGGATTCTCCTTATCTTCAGTTATCGTCGTGTTTTGCTGTTCCTGTAATAATATTGAGGGGAAAAGTTAAACATCTCTACTTAGAACTGAGGTCTAGTTAATCTAATCTACCTTAACAGTTTCTCGGGGATATTTCGTTTCCATAAATGCAGAAAGGAACAAACTCATCTTGAGATACACCGTGGATTTTTTATTAATTAGGAGTCAAGTCTAGAAATTGGGAGAGAGAACCAAGTGAGTGGGAGGAAGGAAGGAAAGAAAAAGAGGAATTAAGAGAGATATTTTATAAAATAGCTCTCTATTAACTTACACTTTCCTCTTCATCATCAGAATAGACAGCCTTGTTCACAGTTACCCGAAGCTTGACAGTATGGAAAGGTGTACAGACATGACCGACCTGTCATGAATAAAAAGATATATTCAAAAGCTTT
>NC_051426.1:22974368-22989368 GCF_015228065.2 Penaeus monodon
ACTTTATAATAAGTTTTTTTTCGATCTGGACTCTGCTATCTTTCAGTCTTTGTTTGACCGAATTTTTGGGAGATTGTGGATAACTTATGTTAATATAATAATTTTATTCGAAATTGGAAAAATAATATATCAGTAACTATTAGTAAATATGATTTTGACCGAAAATTTTGAATGCTAATTATATATATATATATATATATATATATATATATATATATATATATATATATATATAATGAAAACTAACCACGTTCAGCTAACTTAAAAAAGGAAACAAAAAATAACTTATTAATAATGAAGTATTTCAAATGAGGGAAAATGGTCGATTTTTGACATTTATCTTATGACATATGTATATGTATTCATTATCCAATACACTGTTTAATATGCATTGTATAATTTTAATCTAAAACTCTCGATATATCAGACTCAACAAAGATTTTGCTAATATATATATATATATATATATATATATATATATATATATATATATATATATATATATATATAATCACTCATTTCTCCACTTAGACGAAGGTTAGAAATGTTATAAAATGTTCATATTTTCTCAAAAATATATTACATTACTTTATTTCTGTTTTATATTCCTTTTAGCATGGTATACTACCCTTTCAACTTTGCTAACGATTAAATTGATTAAAAATATATATAAAAACTACGAGTACTTACACTTGTAACCGAAGATCTTGACATTTGCGCTGTCATGTTGAAGAAATATCTGAAAAAAAAATAAAAAGTTAACATTACAATCAGTGCTAACATTTATGTAGGCCTATGTATAGTTACAATTTTTTTTTTTTTTTTATCTCTTCAAAATGATATCTGATTTAACATGTAAGCATGAAATACAGACTTTCAAAACTAAACAAGAATAAAAAAATTAATTGAAGACAACAAATACCAAATGACAAAGTTATCTGAAAGAGAAAGAAAAGAACACGTCCTCCTCCTTTGACTTCCAGAAAGTGACTGAAGAGTGACGATAAAAACAATTTATATTTATATGAATTATTAATAATATAAATTAGAAATTACTAAATGGATAATAATAAATGTGTGATATAAAATAAACTGATACGTTAATGTACAAATATACGTTACCCAAGAAATAATGAAACGGATTGCGGTATCTAGAAGTTCAATTAACATTTGGAGTGTACTGTTATATAAATGAAAAAAAAATGCTTATGGCATGGTTCACGAAAAGCCATAGAATTTTCTTTGACAAATTTAATGACTGTCCTAAAAACGGCCTTTTTAACTACAAAATATCTATGACTCGGTCTAAATACTGTCCCTAGTGATTTTGTCTACGACTCACCCTGACCATATCAGAATAAAACAGTGTAATGAAAAAAATATATATATATTCTAGTGAATATCAGTTATATGATGACCCGCTACCTTCATGATCGCCACCATTTGTATTTATCTACGATAAAAAAAGGCTGGAAATAAGGAGGAAACGTCCCAACTGACAATAGGTCAAAAAGTGACTGGAAAGCAGTCAGCATCATTTATAGATAGCTAGAGAGAGAGAGAGAGAGAGAGAGAGAGAGAGAGAGAGAGAGAGAGAGAGAGAGAGAGAGAGAGAGAGAGAAGAGAGAGAGAGAGAGAGAGAGAGAGAGAGAGAGAGAGAGAGAGAGAGAGAGAGAGAGAGAGAGAGAGAGAGAGAGGCGAAAAGGGGTGTGTTACTGCACCTCGTATGTCGGGAAAATATAATGGTCGAAACATTTCTTTTTTTCTATTTTATGGTCAGTTGCCAGTAATAGTTTGCTTAATTTATTCTTATTTCTAACATCATTTTTCAAACTGGAATATGATTTTTGTTTAATCTTTTTGGAGGGCACAAATATTTTACGAAAACTATGTATTAGGTGTGATTCTAAATATTTGAAGTAATGTCATACATATGAGGTATTACAGATGATAAATTCTCATATGAAGAAGCGATCACACTACATCAATTCTTGTGAATAACTACATAGGAAGTATAATAACCCCCAGGTGTGTTTCTCGGTAGGATTCAGTAATCTGAGTGTAGTAACCTTTTGTGAGGATTTGCATAAATTGGCAAACGATTCAGTGCCAGCAGTTCATTTGGTTAAAAGTTCTAAATATCCTGTTGATGGCAAGGCACTAGTACCGATTAGGCCAAATGCCCAACACAAACAAGCACCATTCATCTGTTTGAACAACCGCTGAAGATCCTCCTGGGTTAAGCGAGAGAGTCTGAAGGTATTAAGAACACACTTCCCGAGAGAGTGAGAGAGAGAGAGAGAGAGAGAGAGAGGGGGGGGGGGGACTGCAATAATCAGTCATATATGCGTCTTTACGCGTCAAAAAGTGAATCCAAATCCACAGCAATTGCACAGAAGATGCAAGACACAGTGCCAGGCGCACGATCAATGTGATTATCAGTAAAGCTGTTGTTTTACATAGAAAGCGTAATGTAACGTTTAATGGCAATTAACATTCACCTTCTACAAGTTTTATATTATACGCTAATGTCGATAAGGAAACCTCTTAGCTACAGAGGGAAAAAATGTATATACACATATACTCTAGTATCATATCATGCCGATATCTATATTTGTGTCAGTACAAATATAACTATATAAATGGATTCAAATAGCCAATAAATATTTGCGAGGATCATGATAAATGTCCACACGGTTTTTGAAGTCACTTTAGTTTCAAGAATCAGAAAGTTTTTTACTTTGAATTTAAAACCTAATCGTGATGTTATTAACAGCTTTTTTTACTCGATTAATATATTACATAATTTGGGAATAGTTTTCCAACCTGGAAATAACGTTGCCCTTTCTGTGTCGGTAAACTCCTGAATTCTCTGTTGGGAATCTCTTTTTGTTTGTCTTTTCAATGTTGAGAGTTGTATCTGCAGTTTGAATATCCCACAACGCATGGGAAATATATATTAATGAATTTTCACATAAATCTTTGAGATGAAAATATCAGAATATGTTTCGTTTTAGCTTATTATAAATATCAAGAGCAACACAAATCTTTTTCTATGGAATTGATGACGTTGTCGTGGCGTATCAATACATGATTGGTGGGATTAACATGTCCTCTCAGCGCATGCGCAGGATTAAATCTAAATTCAAAAGTCAAGACTGGTCTGGAGGCGATTAAAAATTAATCCTGAATGCTGCCAATGGCATGCGCATTAGAGATCTAGCCTGAAACTGTAATACTGGATTAATATTTATGACGCGTACAGAAGACGCCCATAGCTTTGGTTTTGCTTTACTATTACGCTTACTCCATATTTTCATAATGCTTGATGTTTGAAATGGGTATATTGAGAATAAAGACCTATCCCTTATGATACTGTCAAATTATGTAACCGTCCTAAGTCTGGGCATACATCATCTACACTATTCTATCATTAAAAGAAGCACTAGTCACTTAAAGTATCAACAGTCTGCTTTTTAACCCGTTTATGAAATGGAAATGAATTTTCAGCCAAGAAAAGTAGAATTTGTCTTGACAGCATTTGGCTCTATTTGAACTTTGGAGATTTAAGACTGAACCATGTTTTTTGCACAACTGACATACATTTCAGACTTATTTCATGTGACTTCAGTGGTGATTTGTTCTGATTGTATCGTACGGTTTATTGCTATATCCCTTTGAATATAGGAAAATAAGGCCATGTATATATATATATATATATATATATAGATATATATATATATATATATATATATATTATATATATATATTTTTTTTTAAGTAAATAACCCTCTTCTAATATGTAGTAGCAGCTCCTGCCTATTCTTCTTCTAAGTGCCTTGTCCTTTCAGGGCGTTGGTGGTCATGGTTTTCCATCCCGTTCTGTCTGTTGAAAACTTTAACAGTTCTAAGTCATTTCTGCCCCATACTGAGATCATTGTTCAAGCTGATGATGAACTTCTGCATTTGTCTACCCCTGCTTCTCTTTCCCTCTATCTTTCCTGTTAACACTAAGTTTTCCAATCCTTTACATCTCATTACGTGTCCTAAAAATTGCATCTGTCTTTGCCTGATAACTTTCATCAAGGTTCTTTTAACTCCTGCTCTTCTTAAAACTTCTTCGTTAGTAACTTTTTCTGTCCATGAAATCCTGAGCATTCTTCTAAGGAACCACATTTCTACTGATTTTAACCTTTCTTTCATATTTTCATTGACTGTCCAAACATCACACCCATAAAGCAAAACTGACCACACCTAACATTCTAACACTCTAACTTTGTTTTTTACCTTCAACTGTCTGTTCTTAAAGACCACTCATCTTGTTGAAGACTTCCTTTGCCATACCAGTTCTTTTCTTTATTCCAGTTACACTTCTTCCATCTGATGTTATCAAATTACCCAAGTATGTGAATTTCTCAACATTCTTTACTTCTTCACCTTTGATATTCAAAGAGCATTTTGGTGTTATATTCTTCTTTGATATCACCAAACATTCCGTCTTCTTGGTGTTCATCTGAAGACCTTTCTTCTCACTTTCAGTTACAACCTTGTTCAATATATTTTGAAGATCTGTTTCCGTTTCTGCTATTAGTACAGTGTCCTGCATATCTTAAGTTGTTAATATGATCCCTCCAACTTTCACACCTGGCATGTTTTTAATCTTCCTTAAAATAATTTCACTGTACAAATTAAACAGATCTGGTGATAATACACACCCTTGTCTTACACCTCTCTTGACTAATGTCCACTCACTTATTTCTCCGTCTATTCTGATGGCAGCACTCTGTTCCAATACAATTTCCTAATCAGTTGTAAGTCCTTTCCATCAATATCCAATGCTTACAACATTCTAAACATTTCTTCATGTTTCACCTTATCAAATGCTTTGCTATATAGTCAATGAAGCATAGCTATAAGTCTGCCTGAACTTCTATCGCTCTTTCTCCCAACATTCTCAATATAAATATTGCACTCCTGCCTATATTCCACCCAAACTCAGAAAAGGAAGAATTGGCAACTCATTCAAGACTAGAATACTGCAAATCGCCAAATCTGTTTTTTAAAAAATATTGGTATAAAGCAAAAGAACATGCTGTGCATGACTTAAAAAGGCCAAACAATGTCAGATATAAGCACTAAATGTCAGTGGAATAGAATAATAAAGAGACGAATCAGAGTGTCTCGGAGAGACGGGATGAGTTTACAGTTTGTTAATTTCCTGAAATTAGATACATGCGTATTTTGAATTTCTTAGAGCTTCACTGGAATAGCTTTTGTTAAGTCAGGTGATCTGTAAATAACTTCATTCTTTTATCGCTGGTACTTCAACAATAGTATGTGAGTATTCTATTTCAGCAACTGTTTTTACTGCTATATATAATGAGTGACTCTTCCTCTTGTTCTAACATTTCTATCTTTCTCTTTTATTCTACACTCAATTATTTTAATTTCTTCATCTTCAGTTTCTCATTTAGATGTCTCTGTGAGAGGTATCACTGAAATGTTATTTGCCGTGCTCTCTTTAGTCACGTTACTTTGTTTGGTTTGCTTTTGGATACGATCCATCAATTATATTAGGTTAAAATCTTAAATTAATTGTTGTTTCATTGAGAATTTATATTTCAGTTTATAATGAAAGTGTTAAATTGGCTTAACACGCTACCACTTCCCCTATTTCTGTTTCATTATTTCCTTTTGGAAGAACGGGCGTGCGCTATATCAGTGCATGGTGATTTACATGTTTTCCATCTCCTTGCCCTTTTCTTAACTGCCATTTTATCTTTTCGTGGCTACCCTCTGGACCCACTTTTAAATCTTTCTTCCATCCAGCGATTATCCCAGGGCATTTCATCTGGACTGGCAGAGAAAGCTTGCTCAGTGGTTTGTTGTCTGTTTAGAATTGATGCCGAATGCTCACAACTGAGCAGAGCCTGTAGCACTGTGGGACACACCTTCAGATATGAAACGCATTATGTAGCTCAGGAGTCTTTTAATTGGGACATGAATATTATCTTGGAAGAGATGACTGGGGCCACGGATGCAAGGCGCACAGCATGACTGGCCGAACTGTTCCCTAGATCCACAGTAGGTCGAGACTGCTGGCAGGGACAAGGGACACCATACTAAGAATCTTGGTGATGAGGTCAAAAGCTATTTATTAACCAAGTGACCTTAGTTCTGCCTACCAAGGCCTGATTGTAAAGTCTCTCAGATGTCTGCAATTTGCTCAGCTGAAGGTCATCTCTGATTCTGATGGGATGGGAAAGAGAGCATTATGAAAAGACGTTTCAGGTTAAATCGTCAATCGTTAGCTTAAACATGGGTAATACTTTCATCGCATAACTGTAACCTGTCATCTTGACAGAAGTTAGGGAGCCGATTTCCCAGGCAACGGGTACTTGAGGCATCCCACTAAACTGTTGGTCTGCTGGTGAATCCATGGTTTGTAAAATGCACACTGTCCTAATAGCCATCTAGCAGTCTGGGATCATTCTATAGGACCTGCTGAGAAGAATTGGCCGAACTGCAATATTCAGCAGATTATTACAGTACTCAAGCATTTGAAACAAGGCGTCCGCTTCCATCCTTCCGAGATACTCAGACCAATTTATAACATTAGTCACACAGAGATTTGCATATCAACAGCGTAATTCATGACACCACTAGGTCAGAAAGTCAGAAGATCTGGCCTGACTTGGTATAGGTTTTCGTAGGTTATGAATTAATTCCGGCCTGTTGGAGAATTTTTTGGCATTCATTTCACAAATCTACATTGTTTGACTGATATAGTATGACTATATTCTCTGCATATCAAAATTTCAGAGGTTGTTCCACTAATATCACTGGATATAAATATGGAAAAGTATTGAGGCCAGCACCGATCAGTCTTCAAGTTTTCTTGACATTTTAATCCAAACTCTGAAATATATCGTCTAAGTCTGGCATGCTTCTATGTTGGATTTTAAGGCATGAACATATTCTGGGGTGCCGCATTCTCGTCTGAATCATGTTGCTCGAAAGGGGCATAGGGTTACTATATGGGTAAGATTCATATGAGGATGATTCTAAAAGTTCGAGGTGGTGTATTTTATTGTTTAAAAAGAGGTATAGAATGTAGATGTGTATAAACAGTATGTCTGAGACCTCTCTCTCTCTCTCTCTCTCTCTCTCTCTCTCTCTCTCTCTCTCTCTCTCTCTCTCTCTCTCTCTCTCTCTCTCTCTCTCTCTCTCTCTCTCTCTTGTTGATGATGCCTGTCATGGTCACGGCTAGCCACTTTATACTCTGTTGTTGAATTGGTACGGGCATTGTTGGTAGACTAATTCTTCAAATTAGTCTGTTTCTGTGCACGAGTTGTAAAGCAATCGTTACTTGTGCTTTCCTTCCGAATATATGGACACTCCTTGCATGGGAATGTTTAACGTAAAGGGTCTTTTTCCTTGTTAGGGTTCTGCAGGCCTGTCTGTTCATGAGTTATGTTATTTCAGTCCAGCATTTTTATTTCTAAACAAGAAAGAGTATGAGCTGATCTGCTCCCAGAGTCCGTCACTTCTGTGTGACTAATAGGGAATGTGAAGGTATCTATGCCTTCTAGTACTGCATATTTTGACATTTTAGGCATGTTTTTTTCATATGTATGCGGGATTTTGTCAGAGTCGATTAAGAAATTCCACCCAGTGTGCTCTTCCGAAATTCCATCTGGTCTTTGGAAGTAACAATAAGGGGTATCCATTTTCCTAAGTGTGTAGATGTACTATGTGCACAACACCATTCTATCATTTTTGGCGATACTGGGGTGTGCAGACATTTGCTCTTAATCGTCGTCAACTAAATTCCAGTAGGAAAATTCTGGCACCGTCACTACGATAATATAATCTGTCAGTGTATCACGATTTATGACTCAAAATGATTTCTGAATTCTCTGTAGAAGATGAGTCAGGTGACTTTATACAGACATAAACAGATATGACTCTACCTTGAAAATCTATGATTTGAGATAAAAAAAAATTCTTCAAAATAAATTATAAGACAAATAAATTAAGGATCACATGCTATAACTTTGATTTCACTAATTCCTTTTTATGTTGTGACAATAAACCTTTGTAATCATACCTGTACAAGGGTACATATCAGTAGTCTAATCTAAAGATGTTATAATATCTATCGTGTCGCGTCTGGCTTCGATATTTCGGGATAAATATATACACCTTTCTTCTTTTGTATAGGATTAGAAGGGGTTTTACTATAAGTACTTAAAACAATGTGACGTGGAAAACAATGCAAAATTAAGACACTATGCAGTCCTACAACGTGTATAATTCAATCAGTTATGTACGGATTTAGATCGTAAATTATAGAAAACGAGATGCACTGCCCGCAACGGAAATTTGTCTCTCTTAAGGGGTAACTAGTAAAATTAAATAAAATCTTGTTACAAGTTACTTCCCGTATGATGGAGACAAAACTTATATTTACATACATAAGCGTTACTAAATTATTGTATTTTTCTTTCCTAGCTAGTATCACAGTGTTATCACGGCGATAATAATTTGTAGCATTGCCATCACTAACTTTAATTTCTGTTGGTCGTAGCTGGTCGACATGTCTTTTGCATTTATGTTTCTTTTTTTCGGAACTGGTGTTATCAATAGATATTTGGGTCTGAACCTGCTGAGCAATGGCAAGTACCAGGGCATGATTCCTGTAGGATTCTGAGGCAAAGGAGCCACGTCTCCAGCATGGGAGTCATAGAATCTAGTGTGTGCTGGTCGTGGCTACTTGTGGTAGCCTAGCTCCATGGGCTGTGGAGGCGTGAGCTGATTCATAGTCTGGAAATGCTGAGAAATTTTGTGAGATCAAATTGGCTACTGGTTCATGTTTTCCTGTCTTGTGAAGATCCACGTACTAATTATTATAATGACCACAATTCTGGCTAGCTTGAGCAATCCCACTCGCAAGGGGTATCCATCCCGCCTTTCAAGATGTGACCCTGAAGTAAGGCTCTCAAATTTGAGCTGTATATCCATGATTTCTTGTACCTTTCTACTAGCAGAGTGAAGCAGAAAATTGGCCTTCCTCTTGCCAGTCATTTTGACGAAAACCTGAATAAAGGTAGAGTTTTCTCCAACGAGTAGTTACAGAGACAAATAGACATGATACCGCCAATTCCAGTCATTGTCTCTACAAGGATTTCATCTTGTCGACTAGTGCAGGAATATCTGAGATATTGTCTCCACACGAGTTCTGACCAAGTAGCAGAAAAAAAGGTTTGCTGAAAGGTGCGCCCCGTTAGTGGACAGAGTTTCAGATCACACACACACACACACACACACACACACACACACACACACACACACACACACACACACACACACACACACACACACACACACACACACACACACACACATACCATAGTGGAACTAAAGGCAATTGAGGTAGTGAATTACAAAAAACTCTGAATTTTGTATACCCAGACTTTTAAAAGGGCATTTGATAAGGTGTCTCATAGAATGCTATTATGATAAGTAAAACACCTAGGTGGAGTGAAAGGCAAACTCTTCGAATGTATAAAAGATTTCCTAAATGAAAGAAAATTGATCACCATAGCACTCTACATAGAGAAATGCAACTAGCGAAATACCTCAAAGATCGGTCTTAGCGATGATAATGTTTATTGTTTTCATCATTAAGTCCAGTTAGTTATCTGAGTGTGTCTGAAGACGACGCGAAAATACAAAAAAGGATAAAGGAGGTTTCATGCTAATGTCTCCAGAGTGACATCGAGAACTTATTCATCATCACCATCATTATCATCATCATCATCATCATCATCATCATCATCATCATCATCATCATCATCATCATCATCATCATCATCATCATCATTATCATTATCATCATCATCATCATCATCATCATCATCATCATCATCATCATCATCATCATCATCATCATCGATAAATGATAAATCACAGTAAACGCAGTACTAAGATGTGATAATTAATTAATCTTTATACTAGAAATTAAGAGGCTATAAGTATACCGGTCTTCACAAGATAAATAATAAATGATAAATGACAGTAAACGTAATATAGAATTACAGTGCTAAAATGTAATAATTAATGAAACTTTATATTAGTAATCGCGAGGCTAAGCGCATTCCGATCTTCATTTGTTTATTGTTTACATGTTCAGCCGACGTTCAACACGAATGCGGACGGACGTTGCTGTTCTTCATTAAGAATTTATCTCTGGAAGACTGAAAATAAGGCATTGAGGTGATATAAACGTGCCTTATTTATTATATAAGGGTAAAAAGACATTATTACTGATGCTTTTATGGATGATTCTCTTTGCAGAATTATGAAAGAGGAAGAGAAATGTAAACGAAGATGTATAGAGGTAATGGAAGCATTGTGCTTTTGCCTTCATTATTGCTGTCCTGAGGAGTTTTTCCTGATGACGAGGTTGATTATTGTAGTCATTATTTCTTTCGAGTCTAGGAATAACTTTTGCAGTATATGAGTTTTTCGTGCAAGTAATTTTCTGTTGATAATGAAAGGGATTCTCACACAACGTGTTCCATATTTTGGTTATCTTATATGTGAAGCTGTTATTTATTTGGTTTCGAATATTTTATACAAAATGTTACTGTCGTATGTTTGATATTCTTAGTTAAATTAGTTATTTTATTATAAATCATTATGGGAATAATGACGTGATCAGCATAGTACAGCAGGTGGTAGGTGTACATATGGTGGCAGTGATATATATTATTAGATTGGACATTTTCTTTTGTCTGTGATAACATGACTTTCATATACAAGACAACTTAAGGTGATTAGAATAATTTCTACAGAAATCAATGGTTTTTGTACAACAACCTCAAACCTCCTTCTCATCCAGTCTGGAATCTTTGCAAGGAATCCTTGCAAGGGAGGTGGTAAGTGGCTGCCACCCACCCAGGAGAAATAAGAATCCTCTGTGTATTCACAACAGGAGAGAGCATTGAATAGACTCAATGTCAGGCACTCCTGCTGCCGCTCCCCAACCCCCGCCCAGAAAAACAAAGAATCCTCCATGTATTCACATCGGGAGAGAGCGCTGAACTGACTCAGCATCAGGCACTTCTGCATGTCTGTCATGTGCTCTACTGTGCTGTGGGTAGAGCGAGAATTCCACACTGTGCACGTGTGACTGGAACTCATGTAAAACTAGTCAGTAGACATCGCATTACATTACCATGAATATAGTCACTTCAATAATCAATTTCCAATAGTTTTCAAAGGTAGTTTTTCAGAATCCTTCAAACCCCTTGGGCTTAAGTACTGAAGTATAGTAAATTAAGCAACTGTTCTTCCCCAGACCCTTTATTGCACATTTTACTTTTGTTGTTGTTGTCAGAAAAAAATTCCATCTGTCATCCTCCAAGTAGAAATTTTTTGTTTCAAAAGTCCACTGGCATAAAAACATCTGCTGACTTCATCCGCCAAAGATCTTTGGCAGAAAGGCCTGGATTCCAGATGGAATTCTCATTCCGTAAGCTACCTGTTTACAATATATACTTGATTTCTGCTAGATGTAAAGTCAAATTGTAGATTAGATGATGTTACAATTTGCTCACTCATGTTGCAAGTCTTATTCACAGTGATCGCTGTTGCCTCCACTTCTCACTGCACTATTGCATTAGGGACAACAGATATCCTACACCTATATTCTGGCAGGAACTAGTTTCTTAGTTGATGATAAAATAGGTGTATCATCAGTGTATATCCCAAATAGTCTGGAACCAATACAGCAGTTATTTACATGTCTGCACTATACAAGAATATGACTTGAATTGACTTGAATAGTTGAATTGTATGATGAGTCATTCCTTGCTTGTGACTGGCCTGTTGTTTTATCAGTAATTTTTCTTGGTTATCTTCTGTGGATGAATTAAATGTACAGGAGTATATTATTATTGTACAGATACCTCATTCCTTAATAAGTGCATACCTATCTAAGCAATAACACACACTAGTCAGTTGTTCACCAGTGAAAGGTGAATGTCGCAAAAGCTGCTGCATATATCATATTTTTATATCAAATAACTTAAATATTTTCAATGTATGTGTAACGTCCCATTGATGAAAATTGTCATAGGTTTCATCAATTTATGATTTCCATATACTAATAGAAAATCTGTTGTCATACACAAAAACTGTACTGCTAGTTTTTTTTTATGGGTTAATCTTTACAGTATAGATGCACTAAGGTAGGGCAAATTGAAAGTGATATTATTGTAGAGGACAAAAAGTAACATGGAAAGCACTGCTCACAGTATGTTTCAGCTTTATCTTGCTGTGCATACTGAGGTGAAGACAATGTTTTCCAGGGGGTGCTGAGAAGCAGAGCTCCCTATTAACCCACCCCTCAATCAGTGCCCGAAGGCCACACCCAGTCACAGCAACTTGCATTGTGGAATTTATTTTGTGATGTGATGTCTCTGGAGAGTACATCCATAGTGTAAAGAATTACTCTGTTATGTAAAGATCTAACTTAGTAATTGTCTATAATAGGGCAATGCAAACTGGAAAAAAATGAAATAAAGTAATACAATTTGGTATAAAATAAATCAGTAAGGTATAAGAAATAATCTCTGCAAGGTAAGGTAGGACCTAAGGCCATAATTGTTAATCAAACTCAGAATATAATTAGGTGGTTATAAGAACAGCCAATTTGCGGCCACAAAGTTTTGCGCACCAGTTAAGGCAAGCAGATCCTCTAACAATTTATTGTCAAATCTCAGTGTTCCTGAATATATATGGCGAGTCTTGTTGGCCTTTGCCAAATTGCAAAGAACAGTGATGTTTCTTGATGCATACCTGGTCTAGACACTGACTGCAGTACACAACAATAGTGGTTCAAAGAAATATCATAATTAGTTCAATAAATCCTGTTAAACTTCTCTCATCAGATGACATCATGACATGTTATAGCATTTTTCTGTCATTTCTGGGGCTGTGGTAGGTGACTCACTAAATGAATGTACATTTTAATTTTTTTTCTTTTAGTTCACATATATGCACATTATTTAATGTAAAGTCATATCATAAAAAAGATGGAATATAAAAGAAATACTAATTTTGGATGCTGACTGGGTAGACTCAGTGGTCTAAGTGGTTCATTTAATTTATTAACAAATTCAAATGAATTCCTTATTTGCAAAAAATATGAAACATTGTATTGAAGTTTCCCCACATGTTGATACGCATGCTGGTCAAATACAGTCTGCTTTTCATTTAGTTTGTTCCAAGTTTCTGCTATTTCCAGTAAGGATGAGTGACTTGGTTGGTCAATCAGGCCAACACAACCAGGCATAAATCACTCGGAAAAAATATCTCTCTAACTATGCGCAAAACGCATATGCTCCATTTATACTTCTGCCCTGTGTTTGATTAGCGACCTAGAGGACTATGATGTGGATGACCCCCTGCCTTAGATGTCTGAGGTTTTTGTCACCATTAGGGGGTCAACATAATTTCAGACTTTTTGTTCTTTTGTGATATTGAACTTTGTGTGTTTTCTAAGTTCCTTCCTTTTCTTGTTCCATTGGTTCCTTTAATGGGCAAGTGAGTTTTTTTAAACTCAATAGGTGCTATTTGTTGAGTGAATGACTCCCAAGGGTGTTCCTTTATTGAGAAATCTTTTACACCTATTTTTTTTTCTCTCTCTCTCTCTCTCTCTCTCTCTCTCTCTCTCTCTCTCTCTCTCTCTCTCTCTCTCTCTCTCTCTCTCTCTCTCTCTCTCTCTCTCTCTCTCTCCTTCTCTCCCTCTTTATATTTGTTAGTGATATTTTGGTCATATCTTTTACAAGGAAAGTACCACTGATACTGACACCATTGTCACAGGTTGTGACTTGCAGTGATTAAAGCAGAATGCACATGGGGCTTTGGGGTTCTTTTAGAACTGGAAGAATGACACATAGTTTCATGGTCACAGCCAACCCAGGACTTGATTGAAAAGGAAGTCTTTGACTGCTTCATGACCCTGGAATTGATGCAGCTCATTGCAGAGGAGACCATCTAGTAAGTGACCACATCTCAGGCTGTCTTGAACTTGTTTGGAAAAGGTTATGAGCTGTATTTGGATGATTGGTACTGCCTGCTACTCCTACTCCATTACCTTTAGTCCCATTCCACCAGTGAGGTGGAAAGAGAACTCCTTATCAGCCAACTGATAAGGAGTTATTTGGGGCAAACTCATTGTAGTGGTGATTACAACACAGACATGAATTGTGCAGATCTTAGTGACTAGCTCAGTGTCATCCACAAGCTGGTCCACAAAGCTTTCAGGAGCATGATGACATAGTTTGAGGATCAGATGGTCATAATCTGATTTCTCATACAATAGTGGAGAGTTGGAAGGAGGAATTAAACTGAACTCGTTGCCACATCTCGCAATAGGAGCTGTCATTTGTGTTGGTCTTTGTGATGGCAGAGGGTGACAGATCATGTGTGAGTGCTGTAGCATGCCTCTGTGTCCTGTGAAGTGCTTCAGACACTTTCATAATCAGAGAAATGAGTAGGAGAAACAGGAGAAGTATGGAGAAGGAGAAGTTGTCATTACTGTATATACCTTGTTTTTTTGTGGTATTTTTTGAAGAATAAAATTACAAATATTTCTTCTTCTTTTATTTTGTCCCTTATATAGAAAACTCCTACTTTCTACAGGTATTTTCACATAAAATCACATAAATGGGAAAAGTTACAAAGTAACTATAGAAAATCATTGTTAGAACATGTTATATGACTACAGACACATCTCAATGTAATATTTTTTTAAACATTTATGCACATATCACAAAAGTTATAGGAATGGGGTGGGTGAAAGCACTCCGAGATGTGACATGCTCACTCACACCTCCACCAATATCTGTGCAGAAGACCTAACCTCTGATACACTGCTTCTGGTGTGTAATGTCCTACTTTGGCATATAGTAGTTTTAGTCCATGCTG
>NC_051426.1:22993360-23020860 GCF_015228065.2 Penaeus monodon
AGAAGAGGAAAAAAATAATAAAATAAAAAAAATGAAACTTGCCTTCGTGGTCACGCTTTTCCCAACTGAGCAGAATACCCCCGGCGCAGTCGACTCTCTTTGTGAAAAAACTGCTCGCTGTTGGACTCTCCTCCATCACGTACCTGAGGACTCTCTTTCCGGAGGTGAGGTCCTCGTCTGCCGAAATTCGACTGTGGTCGAGGAGGCAGAGACTGTGGTTAGCGGCCACCTTGTTTTCTTCTTCTTCTTCTTCTTCTTCTTCCTCTTCTTCTTCTTCTTCTTCCTCTTCTTCTTCCTCTTCTTTTTTATTCTTCTTCTTCCTCCTCCACCTCATCATCCCCACCTCATCCTCTTCTTCCTTCTCCTCCTCCTCCTCCTCCTTCCTCCTCATCCCCTCTTCTTCTTCTTCTTCTTCTTCTTCTTCTGCCATTTCTTTTCTTTTCATGAATTTCACTTGATAACTTCACCATTTCAAATTATTTCAGAATAAAATAAAAGATGTGAAACACTGTTATTTAGCAATAGATAAAATGAATATGATCACAAAATCAAAAAGGGTATAAATAAAAAGATATGTTAACAACAAAAACAAAACAATGAAGAAAGATAACCAAAATGACAAAACAAAACAAATCCCAAGACCTGTTGCAAATGACAAAACAATCCCTAGACCTTTGCAATAAACAAAACAAATCCCCTAGACCTGTTCAAATAACAAAAACAATTCCCTAACCTGTTGCAATAAACAAAACAAATCTAGACCTGTTGCAAATAAACAACCAAATCCCTAGACCTGTTGCAAATAAACAAAAACAAATCTAGACCTGTTGAAAATGAACAAAACAATCCCCTAGACCTGTTGAAAATAAAAAAAAACAAATCTAGACCTTTTTGCAAATAAACAAAAAAAAATCCCCTAGACTTTTTGCAATAAACAAAAACAAATCCCCTAGACCTGTTGCAAATATGAGTTAAAACGCACTCCTTTAACTCTCTCAGTTTCTTTTTCGTGTTCCAATAATCTCTTGGCTTTTGGGAGGCTTACAGTGACCGCGCCCCTCGATGGATTAAAGCTGAAATCTCCAAGACAACTCGGAGTGCCAAGGGGCCAACACCACTCATCGCCTGGATCAAGAGTGCTTTCAGCCCTTTGGACAAGCAGTATGTGAGTAGCCATTCTGACTCTCTCTCTTCTCTGTCTTATTTCTTCTCTTTTCTCTCTCCTCTCTCCTCTCTCCCCTTTTCTCTCTCTCTCCCCTCTCGTCCTCTCTCTCTCTCTCTCTCTCTTCCTCTCTCTCTTTTCTCTCTCTTTCGCTCCATTTCTCTTCTCTTTTATCTCTTTCTCTGTATTTCTCTTCTTTCTTCTCTCTCTTCCTTTCTCTTTTTTTATTCTCTCTTCTTTTCTCTTTTTTTTTCTTCTCTTCTTTTTCTCTTTTTCTCTTCTCTCTCTCTCTCTCTCTCTCTCTCTCTCCCCCTCTCTCTCTCTCCTCCCTCTCTCTCTCTCTCTCTCTCTTCTCTCTCTTCTCCTCTTCTCCTCTCTCTTCTTCTCTCGCTCTCTTCCTTTCTCTCTCTCTTCTCTCTCTCTCTTTTTCTCTCTCTCACTTCCTCTCTCTCTCTCTCTTATTCTCTCTCCTCTCTCTCTCTCTCTCTTCTCTCTCTTCCTCCTTTCTCTCTCTTCTTCCCTTCTCTCTCTCTCGCTCTCTCTCTCTCTCCCCTCTCCTCCCCTTTCTCTCTCTCCTCTCTCTCCTCTCTCTCTCTCCCCCTCTCTCTCTCTCCTCTCTCTCTCTCTCTTCTCTTCTCTCTCTTTATAAGGTATAACCCTATTACATTGGCTTGCAGGGTATTGATACTGGTTTTTTCGCTTATCTTTATTTCTGAAGTTGACACCAAACCCGTACAAACCAACATGTCTTTTCGGAATCGCGGTATGCAGTCGCAGCCCTCCCCGGAGAGGAGGGCAGCTGACCCTACCCGTCGGGTTCTTCACCGAACTCCTCAACGAGGTCAGATATAAAATGTGACCTCCGCCCTCGCTGAGCGGGTGGTTCTTATCTGGGACTTTGGATCCGCGTGGTAACCAGCCACGTGGTCCCTGGTAACAGAAATAGACTTATCCACATCCTATACTCTCTCTCTCTCTCTCTCTCTCTCTCTCTCGTCTCTCTCTCTCTCTCTTCCTTCTCTCTCTCTCTTTCTCTCGGTCTGTCTGTCTCTGTCTCTCTCTCCTCTCTCTCGTCTCCCTTCTCCCCTCTCATTCTCTCTCTCTCTCTCTCTCTCCCTTCCCCCCTCTCTCTCTCCTCCTCTCTTCCTCTCTCTCTCTCTTTTCCCCCCTTTTCTCTCTCCTCTCTCTCCCCCTCTCCCTCTTCTCTTTTCTCCTCTCTCTTTTTCCTCTCTCTCTTTCCTCTTCCCCCTTTCTCTTCTCTCTCTCTCCTCTCTCCCATTTTTCCCCTCTCTCTCTCTTTTTCTCTTCTCCCCTCCTTTTCTCCTTCCCTCTCTTTTTTTCTTTTTTTCTTTTTCCCCTCTTTCCCCTCTCTCTCTCTCTCTCCCTTTTTTTCCCCCTTTTCCCCTCTCTCTCTCTTTTTCTCCTCTCTCTCTCACCCCCCCCCCCCTCTCTCTTTTCTCTCCCCCTCTCTCTTCCTCCCCCCTTCCCCTTTCCCCCCCCTTTTCTTGCTTTTTTCTCTCTCTCCTCTTTTCTCCCCCTTCTCCCTCTCTCTCTCTCTCTTCTCCTTCCTCTTCTCCTTTTTCTCTCTTCTCTGTCTCTTCCTTTTCTGCTCTCTCTCTTTTCTCTCTCTTCTCTTCTCCTCTCTCTTCTCTCTCTCTTCTCTCTCCCCCTTCTCTCTTCCTCTCTCTCTCTCTCCTCTCTCCCCCCCTCCCCCCTCCTCTCCCCCTCTCCCCCTCTCTCTCTCCCCCCCCCCTCTCTCTCCTTCTCTTCTCCTCCTCTCCCTCCCTCTCGTTCCTCCCTCTCCCTCTTCTCTCTCTCTCCTCCTCCTCTCCCCTCTCCTTCTCTCCCCTCCCCTTCTCCCTCTCTCTCTCTCTCTCCTCCTCCTCTCTCCCCCTCTCTCTCCTCTTTTATATTAAAGAGAAAAACCTGAATTCCCTTTTAAAACCTCTTTCGACACGCTGCGGCAGTTGACTCAAATCTCCACCCAAATCCCAAAGGAATACGAAATCCCTTTGACCCTACACGAAAAGGATCCGCGAAAGGACAAAAGCTTTCATCAATGTTTTTGTTCCCCCAAAAAAATGTATAGGGAGTTGTATTTCTTTGGGAAAGATAATAAAGTAGGAATAGTTGAAAAAAAATCTAAATTATTTTTGCAAAAAAGGGGTTTAAACCTATTAAATTTTTAAAAATTTTTTTCTCTTATGGCAGAATCACGAAAAAAAAATTGCAAGAATTGCATGAAAGCGTGTAGACCTAAGGGGGTTATTATATATTTTATATATATATATTATATTATATAAATTTTTATATTATATATTAAAATATATATATATTGCAAATTATGCATATTATAGATTATTATTCAAAATTTTTATAATATATAAATATTTTTATTATAATATATAATTATTATATATATAATTTTTTATATATAATTATATATTAAAAATTTTATATATATATATATTATATATATATATATTTATATATATATATAATTATATATATATATTAACTAATATAATACATATACAAACACACCACACACACCCCACACACCCAAACACACACACACACACAACACAACACACACACACACACACACACACACACCCAAAACACACAACACACACACACACACCAAACAATATATATATAATATATAATATAATATTATTATATATATATTTTAATATATATATATATATATATATATATATATATATATATGCATATATATATATTATATATATTATATATAATTTATATTATATATATTATATAATATATTTTATATATATATATAGTATATTTTATCTATATATATGTATATATATATATATATATATATATATATATATATATGCTTGAAGAAGAAAAAAAGGTTATAATCTGACACAGGCATTTTCTTTACCTAGATGACTGATTGTGTATGTAAGACATTATAGGCTCTTGTAATTACGAATCAAAGATATGGTTGTAGACTAGAGGATAGTTTAAGAAATTATAGGTTTTTTTTTTTTCGTAAGATTCTGCATTTACGAGATATGTATAGCTAATCAGTTGGAGGAGAATAATGATCTTTTTGGCCTCATATCTAATGACCGGGATGGAGGTTCATAGTATGAAAATAGTTAAAAGAAATCAACTTTCTGTATAATGTATTAATGAAAAAATATAGATTTTTCCCATTTCCTATATATACCCCTTCGCAGAGACTCGACTGAAGAGGTATGGCGTAAGAAGGTCGACCAGAAGATGCTACGTACAGTCCTCCTCCTCACCCAGTCCCTAAAACCACTTCCAGCAAAGTCTTTCTCACCATGCAGTTTACGTACTATGATGATGGTAAATTATAAGAGAGAGAGACCAGACTTTGAATGTTGCATAACTTTATTTATAATATTCTTCACCATTGCTAATTTTCCCTTTTTTATCTTACAAAGAAAGACCAGCTTTGTGTGTATCATTTTAAATTTGTGTACCTGCTTTTCCCCTCATTGGTATTCCTTGGTACTCTGTAGACCCTCATATTTTACCTCCTCAGTTACACCCCCTGGTATGAGCCAGTGGGATTAAGCCTGCAGCACCCACAGGCAGCCCACCCTTTGGGTGATCCATTTTACAATAAAGGAAACAGCTTGTATTATCTCTAGCATTATCTTTCTGATCTTTGAAAGGGGATTTTTCTCTCATAGGTGGATAAACATATTTTCTGTGGATCAGCTGAACCATATTATTCCGAATTCACATGATCTTACAGAGGAAGAAAAGATTTACTTTGATAATGATAGTGATCACATACTTTGATGATGGTGATTGACAGATATCATACTTGTGAAATAATTCAATAATGGTTGGGATCTATTAACTTCTGCACGCAGTAAAGGGTATAAAGAAGCAGCTATTTGTGAAGGTATGATCTGTACAGTTTACCTAAGATCCAGATTTTATACAGTAGATATTTTTAAAAACACTTTACATTCATTCCTATTATTTTGAATGATAGGAAGCATAGGGGTTACTTAAACGTTAATCCAAACAAAAAAAGCTTTTGAATTTCTTTTTATTCATGACAGGTCGGTGATGTCTGTACACCTTTCCATACTGTCAAGCTTCGGGTAACTGTGAACAAGGCTGTCTATTCTGATGATAAAGAGGAAGTGTAAGTTAATAGAGAGCTATTTTATAAATATCTCTCAATTCCTTTTTTTTTCCTTCCTTCCTCCCACTCACTTGGTTCTCTCTCCCAATTTCTAGACTTGACTCCTAATTAATAAAAAAATCCACGGTGTATCTAAAGATGAGTTTGTTCCTTTCTGCATTTATGGAAACGAAATATCCCCGAGAAACTTTTAAAGGTAGATTAGATTAACTAGACCTCAGTTCTAAGTAGAGATGTTTAACTTTTCCCCCTCAATATTATTACGGGAACAGCAAAACACGACGATAACTGAAGATAAGGAGAACCCCGGGCAGGGAATGAACAGGCAGAAGCATCTGGGCTAGAGAAATCCAGAGAATCCTCTGTCTTCTAGTGATCCTGTTGTCATCCGCTGCCTTAAGCGCTCCAAAAAGAACTTTGCTGACCGTGTTCCACAGTGTTAGTGCATATATGTTTGTTTATTTACAGTTTGTGGTGTGTGTCTGAGTGAGTGTGATTTCTCTTATGGTTTTTTTTTTTCCTCCAGTGTGTTTCAGTGTTTTAGGGTAACTCATTACTCGTTTTATTGTTTGCTATTATTGGTGCTTAGAACCCTTCATATGGCATATATTTACAAACATTAATGGTTTAAATACTTACCCCATTGCATCATCTTGACTTGAATCCAGTGAGAGAGAATGATATATAATATACAACATATAAAATGCTGTAGCATGTTACACTTCATTTTATCTGTTAATGTAATCTGAAATTTTTTGTAGGATATGAAATATCTTTCAATAAACACATTTCGTGAAATACCATTTGGTACAGTTTCCACAAATAATCAAGTGTCCAGGTTGGTTGACCACTTTTGATTGTAGAGATTTGAGGGATTCTGAAAATAATTTCACTCTATAAGGATCACAGATTTTTTTAATTGCAAAGGGCAACCGCGAACAGAATTCCAATTTGAATATCTTATCAAAAATCTTTTTGGGAAGGGTCGTAAATATCGCACTTGCTCAAATTCATTCAGCCAGTTTCACTCACTTCTCAGTAAACAAAAGAAGAGGCCCTCTAGATGAATTGCTTCAGGGAAGGAGAAACAAATATGCTGTTTTGTTTATAAAATGATCCAAAGGTTTGTGTAGTTCCTCTTGGAATATTATAACAGCAAAAATGGTTTTAAATTTGGGTTTAAGGTAATTTGTAAGTTTTATCTAAAGATATACTTTTAAAAAACTGTATAAGTTATTCACTTACAGATTTTTTTTTGAGTGTCATGATACTTGTTTTCCAACTCAAAAATTATCAGCCTACTCTGTGAGTGAAGTACATAAATGGGCACTTTTTTTCTGTTTTCCTCAGTATTCTTTAATGCGCGGTCACAAGCCACAGGAATCGCTTCCCCTCAAGCATGACCAAGCAGCAAGCAGGGTGCTTTGGCCCAAGACAGGCACGATTCCACGGGTGCTGATCCCCAGCTAAGGTCTGAAAGCACCCCCAGGATGACTGTGTGCCAAGCATCACTCCTGTATCCAAGTCCTGCTCAGTGGCACAGGTTTTTTTTTCTATTGAGAGAGGTGAGGAAGTGCAGATTGTCCCCCGAGGTTGAAGCAAAGGAGGACCAGACAGTGTACCCCGTGTTCGAAGAAGTCTCCGCTTGCTTGCCTTCCCATCTGCTGTCACCCCCCACAGCATCAGGCTAGTTGAGGAAACTCATTTTATCCACACATGTATAACGGTGTTTTTTATGTGTTTCTTGCTAGTTTTGGGTTCAGGTCAATGGTTTTGCATGGTACTTGCCTTTTTTTAATAGGTCTAGTCCACCATTTTTGTACAATCATCAGTGCTAACTGTAGCCCGGTGAAATACTTTTTTTACTAGTTGCATTTCCTGTCTGTAGAATGTGGGTTTTCTCAAACAGACAAAATATGGGTTTGGAGTCAGTGTTAGCACATCAGTTTAGTACAACTGTAATGTAATGTAGTTTTTTTTTTTTATTTCTTACTTTTTATTAGTATTTCTATCTTATTGTTTTAAATTTCTAAATTTTTATTATTCAATCATTTTTTATTCATAGGTTTTTTTTGTTCTTTCCTGTGTAACTCGTTTTCCTCACTAACCACAACGCTTATCTCAACACCAGTGGTAGATGATTACATCAGCCATGAAGATGAAGAGCCTGTGAGGTGTGAATGTGGAGTGCACCATGATGATGGCCTCATGATACTGTGCGATATCTGCAAAACATGGCAGCATGCAGTGAGTTATTCTCCTCTTTTTCTGTTGCAGTCCCTTTTTTAAATGTCATCGTGTTATTTTTTGCAATAACTGACCTCGTAGTGATAACTATATATATTTTTTTCTAAATAATCTTCTTTGACGCTGTGCTTCAAAATTTTCAAAGAAGGACCAGGTTCCCGAGCGGGATGGGGGTGTCTGCAGTGCTCTGTCCATCAGGATTGCCTTGTACAGATTCCTCCTTCAGGGGCATGACCAAGGTAAAACATTGTTGCATAGGTAAGTGGGGAGCTGTTATCAGGGATTAAAATTTTGAGCATCTAGGTGTTCATTTTAGAAATGATTGGACTCGCAAACCCGAATTTCTTTATTTCATCATGATACACAAAACGCTAGGGAATATTTTACTGTTTCACCCATTTTACTTGTAGAACTTTTACATATTGGATCATTAGACAATAACGTATTTCGCATTTTTTATTAAGTTGGTCAACTTTACCCACTGAAATATTAACCCGGAGAGGTCCAGCGAATATGCCTTCTCCGCCGCGCTTTAGAATTTCTAAGGGGCTACTACGCCTGGCTAACAGTCCCTAAATTGAGCCGACGCCTTGGAGTGGACATTTCACAAGCCCAGAAGGTTATGGGACACTTAGATGCCATGATGATCTTTAAGAACAAAAGGTAAAGGAAGTCAGTTCAGTCTTCTGTTTCATTTTCTCGTGTGTCATGTGAGGTTGACATAAGAATGCTTGTAAGATACAACCCAATTTTTTTTTGGTCTGTTTTTCTCATATATGTCTCTCCATGTACGGGAGTCATTGTATGGATTTTGAGGTAGTATTTTTCTCCCCATAGATTTATTCATTCATTGCAAGTAGTTTTCTATGTAGCTAATGGCAAAATATAGTAAAAAGGATGGGGATCACATTATATATATAACAGTACGTAAATTCTGTAGTCTGCAACATTATTTAGTAAGGAAATTTTATTTTATCCTTCTCCTTACCATGAAAGTATTGCTGTACTCAATTAATTTATTATTGGCATCCTCCAGGCATCGAATAATAAGCAAAACCAAAGTAGAGAGTGCATATTCAGAATACTTCGGCAATCAGCCAGTGCTTATGGAAGGGAGAAGAACTTGAAGATACTCAGGTAATTTTTGCCTCTGATGCATGTAAGTTATGTAGAGAGCAAAAAAAAGCATGTAGATATGCATGATGGTACATTTCCTAATGGAAAAAATCATATTTGAAATCCATATGAGAAGAGGGGGATTAATAGAGGAGGGAAGTGATAAATCAAATAATATGGTAAAACTTGCAGATGCTGCAGACACCGAAGCGAGGACACCAAGAAGTAAGCTGGGATTCTGATATGACGCCAGACCTCAGCCTGTCAATGCAGGTCTTAGACAGTGAAATGGAGAGCTTGCACGATACTCCTGCCCCTGACTCTCAGACCACACAAATTGTAGCAGCCACGGACAGCCAGAAGACCATCCAGTTCATTAAAGAGCCCCAAGGGGAAGTCGTAGATAGCACTCAGGATGTCCTGGTAGGAACACAGAAGATTATTACTCTAGGGACTGGTTTTGGATGAGACTTTCAGCAATTACAGCCCAGTCGGTGCATCTCAGGCCTTTGCAACAACTGGGAACACTGAAGAAGTAGAAGAAATTACCAACATCTGTTCTAATCCTGTTGACAGCACTACTTCAGCTGATGCAGACACAGCACAAATCGGCACATGCAGTTACAATGAAACATCAGTGACTAATAAATTTGTCACAAAACCTGTCAATACAAGTCAGGATCAGATTACAGAGCATCCAGAAAAGTCAGCTGCACTTGTTTTTGAGTCAGCTGACACTTAGGAGTTACCAGGTTCCTCTAACCTCCAGGAGCACCAGGTATGATTCTGTTTTTTTTTTTTTTCATGATTAGTAGGATTAAGAATATATTGGCAGAAAAATGTTAGCACAAAAATTTCCTTCTTATTTTTTTTTTTTCAAAATGATTGACTTTATTAAATGTGCTCCTGGATTTGTTGTTCTTAATATAGCATATATATGGGAAATATAGTTCGCAGTAGACAGGTGAAAAGATTTTCTTATAATTAAGGATAGTATTACAATGTTTAACGCAAAATTAACGTGTTATGAAAATGCATGGACAATTTGAAGATTTACAGTACACCCCATTTCAGCACAGTTTAGAAACCACACCTCCGTGTTTAAGAAATGTAATTGTAACATACAGAAATTCAGGAATTCATCTCATCTTTATGCCAAGTCCTCCAAGTTGATCAGTGCTTGGTAAACTAGATCCTCATTGGGTTTAGTCTGACAGGAGTGCTTATGAAGATGTCCACATGGTTGGACTGATGATTAGTAGCAGGGCCGTAATGTTAATAAAATTTGTCTGGAAAATTAATGACAGCCATGAGAATAAGATGAAAAATATAATGTGGGAGTTTTATGAGTGGTTACCTTGTTTTGTTTACCTTTAGATATTGTAAGTGCTAATTTCAACATAGAATTTCCCCTAGTTTGGCCTCTCATGAAAGTTATCAAGGAAAATACATTTGATGTTTGCCAGTCAGTAAAAGCCCCTGGTTGAGTCAGTGTGGCTAAATAGTGTGGTATGGTTACTGTGGTTTGTAGTATACTTCAAAAGAATAACATTGCACTGTATACGTCCATAATTGTTGCAAATGTAATAATGGAGAAGTAAAAGACCAATATATATTTGTGGGTACTTTGGGGTGCAGAGTGCTAGACAACAATGCCTGTCATGATATATGCACTGCCATATATCATGACAGTGCATAACCTTGTGGATGTATGTGGTATCAAAATTGGAGTTATGGTTTCAGTCTCTTCGCTTATGTGTGAATGGTATTGGTATGAACACCATGATAACTAGTCTTACATAGATACTTCAGAAATATTAAGAATTTCACAGTAAAAATGAGGAACCTGCTATATAATGCAAGTGGACTAGTTTGTTATTAGATAAATCGTTTAAACAAAACTACAGTAAGCCAATCCACACGTTTTGTAGATTTTCTGGAAGCAGTGAAAAGATGATTATTCTCCTTGATAGTGATGATGGAACTTAAAACGTGACTTGTTTCACAGGTGAATGCCGAAGCTTTGCAAGAAATGACATGCAGGAGTGTAGAGTTACATGTTGAAAATCCTGTGTCGCGTAGGGCACTAATGACATGGAGCAACAGACTGTCACGAAACAAGGCCAACCAGCCTGTTACAGTGGTGGGTGATGACAACTTTATATTGAGATTGTGTTATTTTTCTTTGCATTTTCCTCCTCCTCCTTCTTCTCTTCATCTTCCTCCTCTTCTGCTTCTTCTTCTCCTCCTCCTCCTCCACCTCTCCTCCTCCACCTCCTCCTCCTCCAACTCCTCCTCCTCCTCCTCCTCCTCCTCCTCCTCTTCCTCCTCTTCCTTCTCCTCCTCCTCCTCCTCCTCCTCCTCCTCGTCCTCCTCCTCCTTTCCTCCTCCTCCTCTTCCTTCTCCTCCGCCTCCTCCTCCTCCTCCTCCTGCCGCCTCCTTCCTCCTCCTCCCTTCTTCCCTCTCCTCCTTCTCCTTTTCCTTCTTCCTCCTTCTCAGTCTCCTCCTTTTCCTTCCTTCTCCTCCTCCTCCTCCTCCTTCGTCTTCTTCTTCTTCTTCTTCTGTCTTCTTCTTCTTCTTCCCTCCTCCTCCTCCTCCTTGCTCCCCTTCGTCCTTCTCCTCCTCCTTCTCCTCCTCCTTCTCCTTCGCCTCTCCTGCTCCTTCCCTTCGCCTCCTCTTCCTCCTTCTCCTTCTTCTTCTTCTCCTCCTCCTTCTCCTCCCCTCCTCCTCCCCCCTCCCCCCCCCTCCCCTCCCCATCCTCCTCCTTTTCCTCCTTCTCTCTCCTTCTCCTTCTCCTCCTCCTCCTCCGCCTCCTCCCTCCTCCTCCTCCTCCTCCTCCTCTTGCAGTTTCATATTTTTTTTTCCATTATGCAGTATGATTAATTAAACATATATTGTAACACATTTACCCATAATCACTCAAATAAGTCAACATATGTACTTTTTGATTGTAATGAAAGGTATCAGGTCATCATATAACAAGGAGAGTTTTCATTAGAGTTTTGAATAAGGAGGCTCTTACATCTAACAGGACTTCTTATTGCTCCTCCACAATAACCATGAATGACTTTGAATCACCGCATCGCCAGGTTCCCCAAACCAGAGCATCAGCAGAAGGAAAGAGATATACGTAGAGATTTTTAAAGAGCAGAGAGGTCCTTGAAATGCGTTACTTTAGGCTAAATTGTAAGTTGCAATTGTAATTTCAGCTGCTGTGTTTTCTTTGTCTGGATTGTTCATATTCCAGTTTACAGTATCATTTATTTGGAAGGAGACTGGTAGAGTTCTCATGAATACAGGACAGATTTATGAGTTAGTTTCTAGTCGATGTCAGTTTTATAAGGAACCTTTGCTGAAAAATATTCTCTGTCTTATTCAGTGGTGGGATTTATTTGATATGGTTTCATCTTGCATATCTGTTTTAGCTTATCTCCTTGACGTCTTAAGTCTTGTTTTCTTTAAAGTTTTATCTGGTTTTATCAATATTTAGTTAGCCTTACTTTACCAGTCAAGAAACATCTTCTTCAGTGTTTTATTGAAAGGATTATCGTTATTACCTTTTGTACAATGATGTTATTCTTTATGAAATATAAGGGTTTAAACAAAATGTTTTTTCTTTTCATGCACTCCTCCCCTTTGGCCTCTTATACCCCCCACCTCCCAGCATTTCCATTTATATATATGTATGTATGTGTGTGTGTTTTGTAATATATATGTATATATAATAGATATATATATATATATATATATATATATATATATTATATATAATACATACAGCTATAATATATTACATAATATATATATATCTATATATATATATATATATATATATATATATATATTATATAATAATATACATATTATATGATATTATAATATATATATGTCGGTATGTATGTATCTATGTACACACACCACACACGAGGGGACACACACACACACACACACACGCCACACCACACACCAGTCCACACACACACACACATATAATATAATATTTATATATAATATTATATATATATATATATATATATATATATATGTATATATATATATATATTGTATAACATATACATCACACTCGCACGTGCGCTGAATTGCAAATATAAGGTAAGGCAAACCTAGATACGGGAGTGGGTGACATATCGATAGATATATGGTGGTGGAGCCCACCAACAATGATAACCTAAAGAACTACTGTGTTTTCATGCAGAAGGCTTTATCAGTGACACTGTCTGTCCTGGCAGAAGTTTAGTGCTACAGAACAAATGGCAGAGACAGTATTCTTAGATGAAACTGCGAGCAGAGAAAAAAAAAAGCTTGGGGCATTTAATTTGCTGAATTTCTGGCTCCTGTGCATTCCCAAATATGAATCTTAGAGAGGCGCAAGAGTTGTTTCTTTGGAGGAGAGTTTGCTTGGGATGCCACGCTGATCATCCTAATGATCATTCCGTTTTCGGGCATGATGATATATGTAAATATAATACATATATATATATATATATATATATCTATATATTATATATATATATATATATAATATATATTATATATGTGTGTTTGTGATATATATATATATATATATATAAATATCTAATAATATATATATATATATATATAGTATTACTATACACACACATACTCATACGTGTTTTGTATGTTGGTTGTGTGTGTGTGTGTGTGTGTGTGTGTGTGTGTGTGTTGTTTGTGTGTGTGTGTGTGTGTGTGTGTGTGTGTGTGTTGTGTGTTTTGTGTCCATGTGGGCGTATGTCACACGACTTTTATACATATATATATATATATATCAATATATATTATTTATATCTATATAGTATATATATATATATAGTATATATATATACACACACACATAGACTCTTTCTCCTCTCTCTCCTCTCTCTCTCTCGTCTCTCTCTCCTCATCCTTCTCTCATCTCCCCCTCTCTCCTTCTCTCTCTCTCTCTCTATATATATCTATATATATATATTATATATATATATATATATATATATATATACATATTCCCCCCCCCTCTCTCTCTCTCTTTCCCTCTACTCTCTCTCTCTCTCTCTCTCTCTCTATGTATCTCCCTCTCTCTCTCTCTCCTCTCTCTCTATGTCTCTCTCTCTCTCCTCTCTCTCTATGTCCCTCCTCTTTCCTCTCTCTCTGTAGTGTCTCTCTTTTCTCTCCCTCTGTCTCTCTTTCTCCTCTCACTCCCGCTCTCACTCCCTCTCCCTCTCCCTCTCCCACACACACACACACACACACATACACACACACACACACACACCAACACACACACACCACAACCACACCACACACACCACACCACACACATATATATATAATATATATATATATATATATATATATAGTATATTATATATATATATATATATAGATATATATATATATATAGTATATATATATATATTTACGTTATTATATTTGTACATCGACCATGTATTTTTAACCAGCTGAACGAAATTCTTACCAATTCTCATTACTTTGGTGGCGTTGAGGCGCCAGAAAAAAAATAAAAGAATTTATTCACTTTCAATATCAAATAATTTAAATAGCGACTCCGAAATGCCAATTCGCTACAACTGTTTGTCATTTAGTTTTTCTTCATATCCTCTTACCAATAATTTTTCGTTTTCCTATCTTTTCGCGACAACTTAAATGTCATGATACCCTTAAAAGGGTAATGGTCGTTACCTATTTTTTTTCTTTATTTTTCATGTTTGTTTGGGTACTATTTGCTTGTCTAACACTCGTGGGTTGGTTCTTATAGGTACTCCATTGCATATTTCTTTTTCGTGCCGTGCTTGGGGCATTGACCTGGGGTACCCATGGTTTTTGGACAAGGAATTTTTCTGTCTAAAAGCATGAAACCTCCTGATGGCAAAGTGGACCAACCTCCATTTGACTAACAAAGTCCCAAACAAAACAGAACAGGGGTACAGGGAAAGTAGAAAGAGAGGAGGTCTGGTCCGTCTTAGGGTCAGTTGACCCACCTGCCGTTATAGAAATAGATTCCCTTCCCGGTGCCCTCGATTGCAACACCAACGGTATCTTCACCATTTATTAATAGTATGCTCGTTCAGTAATAAAACGAATAGACAATGCTGAAATGAAGGAATTTTCATTATCAAATATACTCGGAATGTAAAAAAAATTATCAGTAAAGTATCACTTTACTATGACCTTATTTAGATTGAAATAATGACTGGCTCCTTTCCGCATAATGATCTTGGCTGGCTTGTATTAACATGTGTCATTTGCCTCCAAGAAATCCAGAAGCAAGCAACAAGGGAAATCAGACGTCGTGTAGGGATGTTGTTATGCCACCACCCGTAACCCTTCAATAAAATAAAAGCGCACTGGAAATAACCAAAAGTCCGTGGTGACACAGGATGACCTCTTGGTGTCCCGAGGCCTCACGTTTCGCCCGCATTTTCGTTTCTCTGAGCTTTAATTGGCAGGTATCATGGAGACTACACAGTCGTATCGCACCCCACCTCGACTCGCATCACTCTTACTCTTCTCCTCAGGGCAGCCTTTGACGCTTTTGACTCTTGGTAGGGAGGACAGAGGCGAGGAGTGGGCTTCCTTTGGGCACACTTTTTTTCTTTGTCGATAATTCCTTTTCCTCTCTCCCATGTGACTTTATGACTCTATCCGGAGTCCCTGTGGGCTCCCGTATTTGCTTGGATGTGGGCATACCCCTTTGGTACTGAGACGCAAACGGCTTCACTGGGGGGTAGAGGGCGGGAAATGTCCCGCCCGGTATCTCTCTCTTAGCTCTTGCTGTTAGGTTGATTGAACAATAGTTAAGGGTTATCTAATCCCTTCACAGATACCGGGCACGGCCCAGGTTCCGAAACCCACTATTTGTCAATCGTAATGAAAATCAGATCGCTTTTGAATGTTAAATCCCTTCATTATCAATGAAGGTCCTTAATGGCCAGGTGGCCGGTGATTTAATGTTGTAAGAGAAGTGCAAGTATGGTATCGCTCCTTGTAAAGTGGCAATTCAACTCCCTAGGTTTAATTTCGCTTAATTAAACTGACGCAGATTCATGATTGAAAGTATAATCACTAGCCCCGTTGGCCCAATACTGTAAAAGGAATTAATCTTTAACCGGGATTTGCGGACAATTGAGGGAGAGTGAAATTCTTTAAAATATGAAAACGTGAACGGCATGACTCAAGAAAGTGGGAATGTGCGAGACAATACCGTGACGTATTTATTTTGACTTTTGCTTCAATGTAATTCCAGCATATGGTCCCAGTAGGATATGATCGTGTCCAATTGCGACCGTTGTATTAAAAACTATGCAGTATACACTGATGCCCAAAATTTGGCACACCTCATTACGATGTATATGATAAAGATGACTAGGCAAATTTACTTGTGGTGATATGCTGGATCTCACTATTAGAATGTACTGGAACACTTTTCAAGTGTGCTAACTGTATGATGGTCCTCATCAGTCATCAATCTGGCGCTGCCGAGTGAACAGCTTGAAGACAGAGACTGAAAATATTAACATACTCGAGAGGGCATGATGTTAGGTCCCCGTGAGCCAATAGGAATGGTAAGGTTTGATCTTATCCTTTGGCTTTGGTCACTTGCATGGGAGACCTCACCGCGGCTAATGACGGGACGTCGTCACGAGCATTTTTAATAATCCTCATTAGTTCATCTGGAGAAGCTTTTGCGGATTTTGGTTTTATATTCTATGGCTAAAATTATGGATACATTGACATGAGGAGGGGGGTTGGCTATAATTTGGCTAAGAGAAATGGCCAGACCCTTGGGAAAATGCGTGTTAAGTAAGGTGGCGTAGCATAGCCCCAACGTACCGAACGTGGAACAAATATGATATAACGTACAACATTGATGTATACCGTTGTAACATCATTACAGGTCAATGTGTAGTTGTGGTATCAAGCATGATATGAATCGTAATACTACGATGGAATATCAATGACTGAAAACGACTAATTTCCCAGAGAGGAAGGTAGCCCTGAAGAATTTCATCCGACTTATTTTTTTATGCATTCTTCTCTGATTAGTTTTCTTCACTTTATACATACCATAACTTATTTCTGGTAAATAAGTTTCCGATTTACTGCAATTATTCGTATCATGTCCCCTTCTTTTACATACATATTGATTTCGGTGGTGATTGGGAGGAATACCTGTCCTTCATTTACCTTTGCCGTTTAACTGCAACGGTATTAGCACTCTCTTATTATATGTACTTAACCTTTGCTCTACAAAGTATCACGTGATATAATGTGGAACCCTCTGGAAGCTTATTACATCAATGACTGAAAGTGCTTCAATCTCTTTGCGTGTGATGCTAGATGGCCTGAACGGTATGTCACGTAATACTGATATACTGTAGAACAGGGTTTGCTCATATTCCCCATAATAAAATTTTGCTTTCACATGTTTCTACACGGTAAGTTTACCTAGCTTAGCTTAGCCTTTTATTTACCTCTTTGACCACTTCCGCAAGTGGGGCGAGCTTTTTACACGTTCGAAATTATGGGTCTTACAGGACACAGTTAATATCCGGTCCGTTTACAGTCCCATTGTTCGCCAACTGAATTGTTCGAGTCCTGGTCACGTCTGCGGCCAGAAGGCAGAACAATAAGGCTATGGGTGTCTATACCCCAAATACAGTCCCTCGAAAGATCATCCTGGTCCTCAGCAGTATGTTAATGTTGTGTAGAATACAGCGATTAGTTTTATTTGTATTATGCATGTTTGGGTGGTGTAAGTTCTAAACCTCTTGATTTAATTTTCTGTGATTTGGCTTAAGTATGTCATGAAATTATTTCAGTTTTCTTTGAAGCTAAAAGGCTGTCCATGCAGAACCTAAATCCTTGTTTTATAATTTGTATTTTGTGGAGTGTTCTCACCGTATCATGTTTTCTAAAGGTTGAAAAATGTATTCTGGTATAGAATTATACGAGCCTGCTTGCTGTTCGAAATAATATTGTTGTGTATAGAAACGAAGAAACGACAGCGTGGTTTAGAGCGTCTTGTGATGGAAGAGACAGTAAGCTGGAGACCTGAATTTTTCTTGGTTTTAAGGTACTTGATGAATTCAACCGCCAGACTGTGCTCTACACACGTAAGAGACTCTAGGCGATCCAGATAGTGGGAAGTAACCCTGTTACACTGGTATTTTCGAATAGTTTTATAACATTAGTGTATTCTGCTGCTGAACATGTGACCTGTGTCGAGACATCCTGGTATGTTACCGAGAGCGACGCCCTCTCAGAGACTAGTTCCAAATCGGATTTTTTTATATCTTTCTCCCCCGCGATCTTGGGGTGCTGGGAATCGGGGGTTTGAAGGGGGGTGATATAATATGCACTGGTGTCACAGGAGCTGCAGAAATCGAAGAAAGTGAATTTTATGAAACGTTAAAAAGTCGATTTTTTTCCAAAACCCAAGCCCACTTGTCCGACTAACGATGTAAACAAGCACCAAAAACCGTACAAATTGGGCATTGAACTCTCTACGGACGCCCCTCGCCATCTTTGAAACTCTACGGACCGACGCGCCAGATTAAAAAAAAAAAAAAAAAAAAAAAAAAAAAACTACGGGGATAAAAACCCGTCGCTCGGTAAAAACCTACGGGGTTTCACATAATCATCGATGCCCCTGTGGTAATCGTACCATGCGTCCTAACCAATAACCACCTAACCTAACCCTGTGGGTTTATACACTACATATATATATTCTCCTAGACAGGGGGCTCTGCCCCCTGGACCCCCGTTTGTAATATTTTCGCCTAGCCAGGGGCTACGCCCCATTGGACCGCCCTGTGTTAATATTACGCTAGCCGGGGGCTATGCCCCCTGGACCCTCAGGGTAAAACCATATACCTTTATATCATCGACTACACCGCACTTTCCTTCGTTTCCGCTATTGTCACAATTGCTTGGTTTTATAATCACTTTTTTCGCCATTTGGGCACTTGAATGGGTTCAAATGTCAGGCTGTGTAGGGACTACTGTCTATTGTCCTATATATCCACAATATGGCTTTCAAAATTAACCTGAAATCGACGCAACACTATCTGGACATAAAACATTACTCACACGGCGTTTCTCTCTCGACGTAATGTCATTGCGCCTGTCAAATCTCCGGTGGCAAAACCAGCGCAGGCGCACATCTATGTTAACAATAGTGGTATAATGAGCCAACACACGTAAAAGGATGTATCATAAAGTAAAGAATCCATTAATATATGAAATTGGAAAAAACGGCGCACTGATATTTACAAAATAATCCGTTCTTACATCGCGTAGTATACAAGGACTACTTGCTATATCGCATTAAATGAGTTACGTCGTCACATTTGTTTTGTCCTCGCAAGTAACAATGGAGGGGGACCTTGCCTCAGCGTGTTCTGCAGGGCCTATTTTTGTCCATTTCCGCCCGCTAATATAGAGGCCGCTGCAGATTTACCTATATTTGCTTCCTACTCTATTGTTTATGCTCTACAAGATGGCAATGTCCATTTTTCTCTATCTCAGTGCGTCACTCTCGGTAACTTTAACCACAATCCTTTTTAATGGTGATGTCAATGAAGGTTTGATGTAGCATTAAATATTAATCATTCTTTGTGCTGTAGGCTGTGTAGTGTTTCTCTGCAGCCGATGGAAAGTTGGTAAATTGCCTTTAGAGGATAATATGGGTGGAGGTCCAAGGTTAATCTATGTTTAATCTTGAGTTTGGCATCGTACCCCTGCTAAGTTTTATGTAATGTACCAAGCTGATTGTATTGATTTATATTCTTGATAATGTTTGGTGTAACTGCTGCACACCATTGTGTAGACATTTTTTTGTTAATTTACATTTAAACTTGTTCTTCACGTGTCTTTCATGTTATCTGTAAGAAATAAAGGATAAGGAGTGAAGCTTGGAATTTAGACACACCCAGGCATTAACACTTTATAAAAGACCCTAAAAAGGTTTCTTACAAGTCTGTAACACGAATGCTACTTTCTATGGCTGAATGATTTGATATGTGGGTAGCTCGTTTCGTGAATATACAAGTTAAAAATGATATTAATAATTAAAGGAGAAGCAAATCTGTCTGTAGACATAATGTATGCATGTAAATGGGAAAAGATAGATGAAAATGAAAAGAAAAATTATGATGTTGAATAATGTAGACAATATGTATGTAATGTAAATTGAGAAAAGATATAATAAAAACTGAAAGAAAAATATGATTGTTGATAATGATAAATAACATGACTATTCCATTGTTGGTGGCAGTATAGAAACTAATATTAACAAAAATAATGAAAATGATGTCTTAGTGATTAATATTGAAGATTTTTTATCAGAAGTATTACTCCATTTTCCTTTTCCGTTTCATATATCGGTCCATTTAACGTTGTAGTGCACCCTTACTTTGGCATTAAGACTGCAACGCGGGTCTTGCAGAGTATGGAATGGTACAATGTGGTGTAGATACGCGTAAGCCAGCTCATAGTCAAGCAGTTATAGATTCTTGTATTTGTAATTTTTAACTTATTATTTATATAACTTTTATTGAAGTAGAAAATTATTAATAGTCATGATTTTTTCAAGGCTCTGTTCGTATTAACTTTATTTTAACTTATCATGTTTATTAGAGTCCATATTTCTTTAAAGTAGTTAAAAGAAATAAAACAAACAAAAAATGAAGAAAGAAACCAGGATAAAACGAACCCAGAAAAGAAAACTTGGGATTCCTCGATCGTATATTCTCAAAAATTTACAATAACTATACCATATTAACAGGTGCCTTTGTAAACAGTGAAAATACACTTAACTCTCTTTCTCTCTCGTTGACTTGAGAACCCATCCTAATTGGTCTTGTAAGTTAAGTTAAGTAAGTTTACACCCGGGCTATCCTGCTCAGGCGTGGTCAATCAATGATTACAGTTTTACATATATCTGCATTGTACAGTATCCTGGTACTACTGTAGTTGTACACGTAAATAGAAATATAAATCATACATCATACAAAAATGATTACTTACTATAGCTTTTGCCACTAGTTTTTCAATAACACTGTTTATTTGCTTACGGGTAGTTCTCACCTAGTAAATTTAGGGTATGTCGAGTATATCTTCAATGTATCAGATGAAATGAAATAATTCACATAGTTTCGTTATACCTCATGTTAGGTGGTCCTGAAGGCTGTATCACATGCATTCCAGATAGAGTGCTCAATGCGTTTCGTTTGTTTTCTTCGTTACCACATCTACATCTAGATTCCATTCTGCACTTCTTTGCACCGTGCAGTTGCCAGTACATTTCTGTAACCTAACGTATTCTTGGCAATAACTACGTCACACTGGTTTGCACTTCCGTGCGCACCCATATGGAAGGCTTGTTCATCTCTATACTGATCGTAGTGCCTTATGAGTACTTTGCTGTTTCAGTAGCTTTAGTTTCATTCATATTCTACTAGTTCTTCCTTATGAGAACTTTTCAATATAGTTGTGCCACACCCTAGCAGAGGCCCCAGATCTATGTTCCAATATCCTTGCTGCAGCTTCTTTCGCCAATTATGGTCTAACTGGTCGTGCTTGCGTATCCAACATGAGATGGTATCCATACTCGAATGGGTAACAAATTGAATGTTGAAATTACGCTCATGTTGCATAGGCTCACGTAAACGCTTAATGCAACTTCACAATTTCTTCATCGGCACCTGCTTTGAAAAGAATTTAGTCGTCCGATAGTAGGCTCTTACGCTTTGAGAGTCACAGAAAACTACTCCAGAGCCCCTCGCATCTTAAAGAATTTCCGTGCGAGAGTATACCCTTGCCAGCGCCGTTTGTGTATTGCAGGCCCAGTTTTTTGTATTCTCATATAAACTTGAGTGGTTGCAGTAAGTTCCATTTTTTTGTATACAGCGCAGCACACACCAGCTTTGTATCCAGTACTTGTACGGATCCGTCGGCGTAACACCTTCATCACTCATCATCGCCCATAGGATTCTGTGTTGTTCCTTTACCGTTGCGCTTGAGGCTACAGCTGTGCAATTTTGGGTTTCAACACAACAGCTTATGCAATCCTGTTTTTCTTGTGTTTGACCATGTGAACATGTGCACGTATCATGTTAATATCTTCCCATTGTGTGGCAATGGAGCCGACCTTTTGGTATTTTACTACTTGGAACAATTGATTTTATAATGTTCATGAGATTTTTGTATCAGAGGGCACGCCGTGTGTGTGATTAGTCACGTCCCTTTGCGTGATTTTATGTTTGCAGTTGTTTTTGAAATGCTGAGAGATACGCGGGTTCCTTAGAGCTTTGACCCCAATATGAATGGAAATAACTGTTATTCTATCAGAAATGGATGGTAGTTTAATTCTGATCTCATGTTTACTATCCTTGCTGTTACTCGGGCGCCCGAGGATAATCCTCATACTTCATTTTGTCACTCCTCCAACTACCTATTTCTTGATTCCTTCACTGCAACAAGTGCAGTGCATGGTAGTCTAACAACTTACCTTACAAACTAAGAAACATTCTAGCGACTTACATTGATGCCATGTTCTCATTCCGACAAGAACTTTCAAAGGTTTCAATCTCTCCCAGAGTCTCTTCTTTAGAGACTCTGGGAGACTCTCAGACTCTCAGCGGAAATGACTAATCCACACTCATGAGCCTTTGCTGTGATTCTGTCGATAATTATTTGCATCCTCGCTTGTGATGATCTCTGCCGCATATGTTCATCAGCATAGCATATAATGGATTCCACTCATTCCCCAAGTGGGATTATCTGCCACCAGCTTACTATTGCAAAGTGCTCACTTGATTAGCGTCTGTTGCAAGCATGCTTCTGAAGTTTCCATGCCAAGATCCCTTCTATTACAGAATGTAGCCTGCCCCCGCAACGTGAGTGTGCCTGTCTGTATCATATACTGTCATAGATCGTTGTTCACAATGGTCGGAACTCTTTCGCCATTTTTCATTGCATTGATATCTCCAATGTATAATGTCTAGCATTAAATCTCCATGCTATTGTGCGTGATTCTGAAAGTTGGGCAGTGAATTCAGTCTGAAACTTTCTACACCTTGCGTATACATTGTACAGAGAGAAAACCCAGAGGCTGTTTCGATTGTAAATGCTGAATACGCCACATTATTGGTCATTATTCTGCACCAACTTATGCGGTATGGTGTCACTGAATAAGTCATAGGCCTGTCATTCCTGTGTTCGTATAGGAGTGGTAGGCCTCTAATTCTAGGGCGGTTTTTATTTAGTGCTGATGTGAAGGGCTCTTGTCACAGATGACGTCAACTTATTGTATGAATATAGTAAAGCAAGTCATTAATTCTAACGGTGACACCACGTATATCCATGAAAGAAAAGTAATTGTTTTTCAGCTTGTCCCCATCACACCTATGTTTACTGATTTGGTCCCAATTTCTGTTTATGAAACTCTTTAGTCTGCATATTTCTTGTACTGCATTGCGTATTTGTGGTTGTGTTCTTCTTTTATTTATATGTTTGCGCGCTCTTCCGTGTATTGATACTATACGCATAATCCGTACCTTGATATAGCATTTTCTGAGTGATGTCCCCACAGATCGGCCGTTTCCTCCTTCGCATCTTCGTCAGCGTCATTTTTACGGTCACTGTCGTCACTTTTTCAGATGGTCCGTCGTGGCGTAATATAATATCAGAGACCTCCATTTCGTATTTTCAACATCACTAACATCATCAGAACGCACGTGCTAATAATAATATCAGAAACCTCATTCTATTTTTCAACATCACTAAACAGCATCAGAAACATTTTCCCTGTGTACAGCTCACTTTTTGTCGTGCGTGTATACTAATATCAGAAGACCTCATTCAGTATTGTTCACATCACTAACATCATCAGAACGCACATTTCCTGTCTACACGAGCACTTTTTGTTTCTCCATTATCATTTTTTTTTCACTTTTCAGCAGCAATCTCTGCCACTGATGCTTTTTTCATTTCACAATCTCTTGCCTGGTGCTTCTTAATTTCCTCGGCCGTATCCCATGATGTCTTTTTCCACCAATGGTTTCTCCTGTGGCACTGTTTTCCTATGATGGGGAATCCCCTGGCAGTTGCGGGAATTTCTGTGGGTTGTGACGGTCACCGCTGGGTGGTGTGTTGGCTGGGCTGGGCATCGCCACTCCGCTGGTCGATGGGTACGGTGGGGGTGGCAGGTGGTGGGGGGGGGTTGCTCGTGTGGCGGTTTGTTTGGGGGGCTGTTACTGGTGCCAGGCCGTCACTCCTTATTCCGCTTCTGCACCTGACGCACCTCTTCAACGATGATGGCGTGCTGTTGTCCTCATTTCGTTGTCCTTTTCCGTCGTTTCTTGCAGGGCAGTTCCTTTGCTGGTGGCTCCTGCACATACACACCTACGCTGTTCCTCTTCCCGCCATAGTTAGCTACGTGTGCCATAAACCTTTGACACTTGTAGCAACTCAACCTCTGGCACCACGGTCGTGAATGGGGAGCTCGGCTCTATGTATCTCTACCCAAAGTGAATTGGTACTATTTGTAGGTGGCGCTGTTTCACCGCTCCATACAATGATTAGCCCTGTTTAACGGTAAGCTGCTGCTCCGTCCCTTATAGATCCTCCGGCTTAAAAACACCCGGAGATGTCGTGCTTCCTCAGCTGGCCGCCTCCTTTTTCGGAACCTGGAACCAGGTATTCCCGTATTTTTTCTTTTTAAGGCTGAAGTCGTCCTTTGTTCTGCAGAGAGATTCCTATCCGCAAAAGTGCATATAATCATCAGGGCCACATATTGTTGTTTGTTACTCGGTCGTTTACATGACGTAGCGCGAGGATATCCTTATCATCATTCTCCCCTGCACCATGTCTAGCGGGCCTTCCTCTTTGAGGGGCGGCATCTGGCTGACGCCTCCCTCTCCACCTATATTTTATGCGACGAAAGTCGTGTGGGCCCTCCGGAAAGGCCAGTCTCATGTACTCTCCCGGGGCGATGGGTTCGCGCTTTTTTCGTACCGTGCGTGTAGTTCCCGTAGAGTTTTTGTTGACTGTGTTTTTCAGTGTCCTCGTCCCTTGCTAGCAGCCGCCACTCGCGGCCCTTTTGCCTTCCGTCGCTGACAGGGATTTACTTCACCGTCGACTCCGTGTTAGGTCGTGCTTGGTAATTTAGCACCCTTTGCGTTTGACTTGTGGCCGCCGAAGAACGCCTATGATTTGTCAATGGGTATGGGTGGCTGAATACCACTGCGTAGCACTTCGCTTAAGTGTTTTATTCAGTATCGGTCACCTGTTCATCATCAATACATAAAACCACTATCTCAATATATATTAGATTATAAGATAAAGACTTCCTACAATATTGGATACATACCATGGCGGGAACAGCTCAGAATATCAGCTGATTCCAGTATGCTATGGGCGTCTTGACGGCACGGAAGGTTCTCCTCGAACTGCCCTCACCCTTTAAACATACATATGCTACGACGTCAAGTAACTTCACTTCATATGTTATCATTATTGGGTCACGCCCCACTCTCTTCCAGCATCGGAATCACATAAGAGCACCATCACTTCTAGGGGACGGACCCCTCACACAACAAAGTTCTGACAGGTTTTTCAGCTCTTATGCTGATACGACCATGTGTTGACCCGGCGTCACAGCCGACTAGGCCTCCTCGAGGAGGTTGTTGACACAGAATAGATTTTATACTATACACCTCGCCGACTGCAGTGTTACAGAATGAAGTGATTATACAGAATCTGATGATACACCATAATAATGAAGTATGTGATATACCAGCGGCGGGCTACATATCATATATATATATATATAATATATATATATATATATATATATATATATATATAGTATATATATTATATTAGTATATAGATATAGCTTGACAATTGCAAGAATTACAATGACGATTTTAATACTTCATTCAGGTTAATGATATCAAGTATGTAATCATTTATACATTTCAACGCTTTGTTTTTTCGTTTATGCGATAATTGTCAAATTGTTCATCTATAAAAAAAGAGTATGAGGAATACTATGAGGAAGATCATCACGAGCAACACTGATGCGCATAAAACACGTGCTGACTCACTTACTTTGACAACTTGCACAAAGAGGTATGGATCTGAATAAATTACTCTAAAGCAATTCCTAAATCCTGATGGAGTTCACAGCAACTGCTCTCTGCACAAGGTATTTGCTTCAAAGGAGAGACCGCGCACACACACACATGCGCGCGACGCACATACCATACACATCACGCACCACCGTGCGCGCCACGTACGCACAGCACATGTACACACGGACACACAAACAATCACACCCACCCTCACACACACACACACACACGTACGCACGCACGTACGTACGCAGGCACACACACACACGCGCGCGCGCGCGCACACACAAACACAAACACACACACACACACACGCACACACAACACACACACTCACATAACACATACACACCATAACACAACACGCACGCACGCACTTACAACACACACGCACGCCACACACACACACACCAACCCCGAACTGCACGCCCGTACGCAACGCACACACACAACACATACACTTGCGCACCGCACGGCACACACACACACACACGCACGCACACACACACATGCACGCACGCACACACACACACACACAACACAAACGACTTCCACCTCCCCCCCCTCCCTTGCTTTCCAAGACCTTATATTCTGTTTTAAGGCATTTTTCTAAAGGATTTTGCAACCCTTCTGCAAGTAGGCACACACACACACACACACATACGTACGCACAACACTACGTACTCCTCGCACAACGCACTCACATACACGGACACACACGCACACACGCACGCACACACACAATACACGCACACACACACATACACGCGCACACACACACACACGATAACAAAACGCACACCACACGCGCACAACCATACACAACTCACACACACAACACACACACACACAAACACACAACACCACACACCTACACCACACTCGACGACACACTCGCATGTGGACACGATAACCTCTCTACCTGACGCCAATACCCCCCTCGCGAGGCTCCGGAACTGCCAGTAGCGAGAGCGCGCAGCATCTCCACACAGCTTCTTGTGCAAGACAGTCCTTCAAGAAGAGAGAAACATGGCGAGGTCCCAGCCGCGTTGCCTCTAGAGCGCTTTGGCTCAGGCGCTTGACCTCTCGGGAGACGAGGAGGAGCGATTCACCGTGATCTTGCCCTGGAAGCGAAAAAAAAAACATCATTTCACTCTACTGCTAGAAACAGGACGTGATGTTTCATTCACATAGAACGGTTCCGAGGATTCCGTAATTCTGCGCTCTTATGTAGACTCAACGGATATAGAACCGTGGCGACGTCAGGAAATAGAATATTCACGCCACACTGTGAAAATCTTGGAAAAACTTCTTCTCTGTCGCTCTTTCTGGGTATAAAGGCCATCTCGCAGGAAATTGTCTGATAGCTTCCTGGTGGGCGCTGTCCAGCGAAAAGGCGTGTAGTATGTTAGCCATGGATTTTCTCACCGACTTCTAGTGTGTCATCAACATTGACTCACAGCTGAGGCTCACGATGAGCAAGACGCCACGTGAGCGACTGTCACATTACATTTGTCCCTTCTTGAGCTTCGATGTGACCGCCGGCAAAGGCAAGGCAACCCCCATAACATTCCTTATTGATACAGGTGGAATCACGAGATTTGCTTTGGAATATATTGAAAAACAA
>NC_051426.1:23025860-23033524 GCF_015228065.2 Penaeus monodon
CAATGCAAAGAAGTAAGCAAGCACTGAAATTACGAAAAAGAATGGAGATGACAAGCGGAACTGATGTTGAGGCAGAAAGAATGAGGGAAAAAATGAGATAGCAAGGACAATTAAAAAGAAAAAGAAAATATAGAAAGAGTATGGACAGGAATAAAGATCAGAAAAGCGAACCAAATAGAAAAAAAATATATGGAAACAACAAAATGCAGATACACCAAATTCATTAAATACATTCAAAATATATGAATAAATTAGTTGTGCATATAAAAAAGGAACAGAAAAAAACAAAGAAAAGAAAAGAAAATGTGAACGTAAATTATGTGTGCGAGAGAGGATGAAATAGAGTATGGAATAAATGGAAGTAAATGAAAGAACAACAAAGAATTAAAATAAACGTTTTATTTTGGAGAAAATAAAAGGAATAGAAGGAAAACGAAAACGATACCGGCGGTGTCATTTGCCGGGATCGCTCCTGGCTCTCCGGGCAGAGGACGCGACTCTGCCGCGCGCTACAGAGGCCGTTGGAGGGAAGGAGACATTTCTTTGAAATATCCAGATTACACCCTCTTTCTCTCTCTCCTCTCTCTCGTCTCTCTCCTTCGTCTTCATCTCTCTCAGGTCTCTCCTCTCTCTTCTCTCCTCTCTCTCTCTTCTCTTCTCTTCTCGCTCATCTCAGCTCTCTCCTCATTCTTCTCTCTCTCTCTCTCTCTCGTCTTCTCTTCTCCTTCCTCTTCTCTTCTCTTCTCTTCTCGTCTCGCTCTCTCTCTCTCCTTCTTCTCTCCTCTCACCTCTCTCTCTTCTCTCTCTCTCTCTCTCTCTCTCCCTCTCTCAATCATTCGCAGACATACATGTACGTCTTCATTCGTGTTAGTGCGTGTTTGCATGCATATGTACGTACGTACGTACGTGTGTGTGTGTGTGTGTGTGTGTGTGTGTGTGTGTGTGTGTGTGTGTGTGTGTGTGTGTGTATGTGTGTGTGTGTGTGTGTGTGTGTGTGTGTGTGTGTGTGTGTGTGTGTGTGTGTGTGGTGTGGTGTGTGTGTGTGTGTGTGTGTGTGTGTGTGTGTGTGTGTGTGTGTGTGTGCTTATTTTTTTATGCATGTGTAGGAACAACAATGGAACTTAAAATGCTAAAACGACAGCAAAATATTCCGCAAGCTTTTTTAAGTTTTAAGATACAAAGATCATTCTGAATAAGATGTACGATGATAATCATCTTTATACATTTTGTGTTTATCTACTTATATCTCCTTTGCCTGAATCTATTCGTTATCACGATCGCCTGCAAATAATTCCTTTTCTTAATCGATATTCATATTTCCTTAATGATAAATGCAATCATAAAACTCAAAGGAATTGCTTCTCAGCCTCGGAGTTTCGGAATTAGTCGATTTCTCTGAGACGAAAAGACGCGTTTGTTTAAATGTCCTTCATAAGATCAACAAGCAAACACATAAAGAAACAGAGGAAAGGGAGAATGGTAAACATTAAGATGAACAAACGAACAAACAAAATGCAGGAGAATAAAAGGAATAGTAAAACGGAGAATGATAAACACTGACAAATGTCGTTAAAGAGATTTCGATGCGTCATCCGCTCGAGGACGACAGAAGGCATCTGTGGAATGACTCGGCTTCTCGTAAAAAAATCTGGAATGAACAAAAGCAGATTTAGAACATCATTAACATAGAACGCATTAAGGCATTTCGTCCCTTCTACAATTAGAATATTGACACGTTCCCTGAACAAGAACAATAATAATAATACCAATAACAATGATGCTGATGACAATAATGAAAATAGGAAGCATCCCTCGGGTCAGGAGAAGTACCAGCTTATAAATAAGAGGATCAAATCACTTATTGCAAAATTAGGAACTTATATCTTTGTAGATTTGCAATATTTGCAATGGAGCAAAAAACAAAAGTAATGGTGATCCCCAGTGACCAATAAATTTATGTTCATCACAAAAATATTTTATTAATACTTAGAGAAAAAGATATCTGATACATGGTTTATATGTCTGATACCATTGTTATTACGCGTTCTATATACTAAATTACGTTTGCTGTAATTTCAACACTTCTTCCTAAACCTGGCCTGTCGACAAGGAACCGCAAGGTATTGACATAAATGGCAACATGGCGTCCCCGCGACATTTTATCCACTTGCGAAACGGAAGTAATGTCGCAGCGCGATGTGGCAACATTACTTCCGGGACAGAGTTTCCCCGCGACATAGTATCCTAGAACCACCAGGAAGAATGTCAGGAGAAAAGGGATCCACAGAAGGTCATCGCTGGAGGACGTAAGAAGAGGAAATGGTGATGCACATGGAGGAGAGGATGTGGTATTTTTGGTTGAGTGGGAGGAAGAGGGGTAGGAGGAACTTTAGGAGGAGGAGGATGGGGCATCGGCAAATACTTTGAATATAAAGCGAATGGGAATAGAAGAATTGTAGGGTGAATGAGGAAGTGAAACATTTTCTTGGTCATGTCTATGAACTTTTGGATGTCTTCAAGAGTTTCTGGAGTGGAGTTGGGTGTGGATGTCTGAGAAACAAAGGTTTTCTTGTGTGAAGAAGAGCAGAGGAAGAGGTGAGTTTAGAGGAAGATGTGGTAGGAGATGGAGTGGAACATTTAGATTGTCTGGTGCGACCGGTAGGTGAGAAGGAGGGGGAGGGGAAGGCACCGGGGAAGTGGTAGAGATTGGAGTGTCTGGATAGAGACTGGAAAAGGAATTTGACTGTGGGAGAGAGGTAGTAGAATACCTTGGGTTCGGGTACAGGGAAGAGGCACTGGGGGAGATGCTGAGGGGAGCGGAGTGAAAAATAGGTTTTGAATTAAGTACAGAAGAGAAAAAAAAATCGTCGCTTGCATTCTTGTCACTAAGGCCTATTTTGAATCTGAAAACCTACCTCAGACTCGATCTTGTATGCTGTAGGCAGCTCTTATAAAATACATTATGATGCACCACAATTGGCGCAGTGCGTGAGTGGCAGCAATTTGAACGGTCCCATGTCAGGTTGGGCACGTAGAGGCAGCGGGCCTGTGGAGCGACATATAAACTTCATGGGGGAGGGCCATGTCTACGGAAGCTAATCGTGACTTACGTTGGTCTCTGGAGAAATAGTGTAGCACTGCATCTGCACTGAGTCACATGTCGATGAGGGCATGTGGAGTATCAGTGCAGAGAAGGACGGAACAGTTCCGGGTTGCAAAGTATTAAGGGGAGGAGTTGAGGTTGGGCAGGAGTCGGTTTTGCTAGGAGATCAGTTAGGGTAGATAAAGCACGAGCTTGTGACTCAGATGTAAAATTGTGACAACCCCTGGTAACTATCAGTAGCGACTGCGAAAGAAACTTTGCCTACTTGTTTTTTCGAGACATGTTGGAAGGGAAGGCTTAGTGTCAGATGTACGGAGCTGTACTGCGAATCACAAATTATCTCACTTGGCTGAGCAAAAGGGTAATCAAAGCTTGCAGAGGTGGACGCAGTACAGGGAACTAGGGCGGAGAAGATGATATGTAGGAGAGAGGTAGTAACTGTTGGTAAGGAGGACAATAAGGATGAAGAGGGTAGAAGTAGACAATATAGAAGACTTTGTAGTGGAGATGGAGTGAAGGATGTTGGCCAAAAGGAAGGGGGTGCATTCTGAGGATGTAATGACCTGGGGTGAATGATTGAAAATGGATAGGGTTTTGACTTCAGTCATCGAGGGAAGGGGTAGTAGTAATCGTCCAGTCGGAGCCGTGGTCAAGAGAGGCAAGTGTCCGGCGGCACCAGTGAAATCAAATTTAGGATAGGCTAGTTTCAATATTTAATGCCCCTAATATGGTAAAACGTCTTCATTATTGGCATGGCGAGCCTCAAATACATGGGGACAGGACGATCTACCCCTCAGGGTCCCCCTTTGAGGGTAAGACTAGACAATTACCAGGGAATGCTTTGCCTTGGTTCCCAGAGGCCGTTCATGACTGACACAAGCAGCCTTTCACCCTTTCACGGCGGCTCTCGCATCACCCTAGGAAGTGGAACAGAACAACTGTGAATGTAGAAGAGAAGGAAAGGAAGGGGAGACAACCAGCCCACATGCAAAATAGTTGAGGCGAGGCTGCGGTGCAGGGGTAATTCCTTATGATCATTATGAATATAAAAATATGTAATAATATGATATAAAAAGGATAATAACATTATATAATAATAATATCATAATTAACAATAATTATCCAATAATAATATGGTGATAATAACAATTTTCTTCTCGATAATAATAAATAATAAAAAAAAAAAAAAAAAAAAAATAATGTAATGAATTAATGCCATAATGATAATAATGATGAGAATGATACTTAATAATAAAAAATAATATAATGTTAATGATAAGGATATGGGCAATATAATAGCAATTAACATGATAGTAATAATAATAATAAAAAGGATAAAGATAATAATATAAGATAATAATGATTCGAGAACATCGATCAGCTCGCGATCTCAGGCCCTTTGGTGACACGTCCCGTCTCCAGAAGACATGGTCGATGGTCACCGGTAGATGATACCTGCCGCCCATATTCCTTACTGCATCGCTACACAACAACTAACAGTTAGCTAATTTCTCACACAAAGCCCCCCTCCCCTACTTCAGCATGACTAGATAATAACTCCTCGATTTGGTCACTCCGCAAGAAACAATTTTATTTCCGCCCAAAAGGAATCACAACCACCGCTCGCCCGTGAGCGCATCTTCTTCATCTCACCCGCGATAAGGAAAGAAGCTTATAATGCAAAATCCTCGATCCTGAGATAAGCGTTACCTAATCCCAGTTTTGCCAACATCTTGCAATTGAAACCTTCCCTGAAAGGCACTTGTTTCTCGTGTCGATCTAGACCAATCGCAGCAAAACAAAATGGCGCCTCTCCCTCTGGCTAAGGAATAGGGATGGAATGATCAAACATGCAATCATGCGCCGCCAAGTAACCGCCCGATGTCGGATTCCGAAATTTGATTAAGGATTTAGTAATTGTTGATGCCAGTAACTCATCTTTTTATTATTATCTTTATTATCGCTTGCTTACTTGAGATTTGCGAAGTTATGGCTTCGCCCGGGACTTTCACTTATGGCCCGGCCACTTTAGTAGTAGTAGTAGTAGTAGTAGTAGTACTCTCAATGTTACTATTAATATTGTTATTAGTAGTAGTAATAATAGTATTTTATTATCATTATTATAATTATCATTGTTATCTTTACTATTGTTATCATTGTTATTATAACCATTATTACTGATACAATTGTTATTATTATTATCATTATTATTATTATTATTATTATTATTATTATTATTATTATTATTATTATTATTATTGCTATCGTCATTATTGTTATTATTATTATTAATTTTACTATTATTTTTATTATTATTATCATTATTATTTTTTTTATCATCATTTTATTGTCATTATTATTATTATTATTATTATTATTATTATTATTATTATGTTGTTGTTGTTGTTGTTATGATTATATTCTTTTTTAGATTTACTAATTAAAATCAAACACCGGGTCACTACCAGCGACCTAGGGTGATTGAAGTTTGAGGCAATGGAACACCAACAGAAATATGCACATAACTTTTGGAGCAGGTTTTTCGAATGCATAGCAAAGCAGTACATTACCTCAGTATACTCTTCCCTTGTCCATTTAAGCCTTGTTTACTTTTGATTCTTAGTACTAGATGGTTGAACCGCAGGGTCAGGGGTGGGAGCTATCCCGTCATGATGACCTGGCGGATTTTGACTCATGGAAGAGGTAGACTCAGTAGCATACCTTTTCGATCCCAGGCGAGTTTTGCCCTGGGGGACGCGACCCTTGCTGATCCCCGCGACGGGCGACGCGTCATGGCCCACCTCTTACACTCATTTGAGAAGTAGGATGCATTTTAACCTCACTGCCAAGAAGTTGGATATCCCGCGCCAGCTAGTAACTGGTATTTCTAGGTCCACGCGGACTTATTATTATTATTATTATTATTATTATTATTATTATTATTATTATTATTATTATTATTATTATTATTATTATTATTATTATTATTATTATTACTATTATTATAACAATAATAATAATAATAACAATAATAATAATATCGGAATGCAAGACAACTGGTACGAACACCATCCAGAGCCAGTTACAGAACGTAAAGATGCTACAATCTTGTGGGACTTTCCAATTCACACAGATCCTATTATGCAGGCGAATCGTCCAGATATCGTCATCAAGGACAAAACAAACAACACCTGCCTGTTTATAGACATGAGCGTCCTTTCAGACAGAAACGTCCCAGCGAAAGTGTTCGAGAAGATATCAAATTATAAAGAAATGGATATAGAGGTGGAAAAGATGTGGCATTTGAAAACCAAAACTTTGCCTGTTGTTATTGGAGCGCTTGGCCTTATAAAGAAAGGAACTGATAAGTTTCTTGAACAAATACCAGGAAATCCAAAATTGGAAGAAGTACAAAAAATAGTTTTAAACAGCACAGCGCATATTCTCAGAAGAGCCCTATCGATCTAAAAAAAAAAATTATGTTCGTGAAATGACTTGAATAGATGTTTTGATTTGTAATTGTTCTCCCAAAGTTATGTGCATGTTTCTGTTGGTGTTCCATTACCTCAAACTTCAATCACCCTAGGTCGCTGGTAGTGATTTTAATTAGCGAAAAAAAAAAATAATAAATAAATAAAAATAATAATTAATATTATTATCATTATTATTATTTTCATTATCTATATCATCATCATTGCTGTTTTTATGATAATGATTATTATTATGAGTACTATTAATATTCAATAATAATAATAATTATAATAATGATAATGATAATGATAATGTAATGATGATGATAATGATAATGATAATGATAATGATAATGATAATGATAATGATAATGATGAGATGATAACAATAATAATAATGATAATAATAATAATAATAATAATAATAATAATAATAATAATAATAATAATAATAATAATAATTACAATAATGATGACAATAATGATAATGATATTATCATTGCTATAACTGGAGAATCGTTAATTGGGAAAACTGAGATAAAACAGCTAGCAGAGTCGGCCTCGTGTTGCGTTGTTGTTGTTCATTATTATGATTGTTGCAGAGACGTGGCTAAACCGTCTGTCTCTTCTGACGGCGGTGTTAAGTCCCTTAAAGCCCAGGGGGATGTCTCTCGGCCGAACGGTATTTCTACCGCCGTATTGCAGCCTGTTGCTGCCGCTCTGCATAGCTGCCGACCAGAGTGACCTCTGACCTCGCGAGGGGGACGTCATCTCCGTGGAGAACACTCGTGAACCGCCAAACACGAGCAGGTGTCAAGAAACACCTGTTAACTTTTCCCGAGGCTAAAGAAAGTTTCGTCTGGTCTCGATCTGGGGTCCTGCAACGTGCAAGTTAGAGACGCTACCGATGCCGCCACCAAAATCTGACAAATTGAAAGCAAATCGGGCCTTTTATATTCCCAACTCGGAAGAAGACACGCGACCGACCCTAACAGGATAAGTAAATTAGACACCTCTATTTCATTATTCAGAGAAAATGAATGGTTGTCACTCTATTCCAAAAGCGAACATACATAGCGGGACAGAGTAAT